>NW_026061111.1:0-237283 GCF_929443795.1 Astur gentilis | reverse complement strand
CTCCAGCAAGGCAAGTGCCAGGCCTGAAAGATTTTGTGGTCTTCACCGCCACCTGCAGCCTATCCACAGGCACAACAGCACTGGGGATCCTTTAGCCGCAGCAGCACTGGGGATCTCTGCTATCCCAGAGACTCAGCATGTCACGGTGCTCGTTCTCGGCAGAATCTTTTTTTCTGAAAATGCAAACGTCTGGCTCCTTCTCCCACAGGGAAGGTGCCAGCCCTGAAAACTAATGCAGTTTTTCACTATCCCTCTGCAGCCTATCCACAGGCACAACAGCTTTGGGGATCTCTGCTTTCCCAGAGACTCAGCATGTCACGGTGCTCGCTCTCGGCAGAAGCTTTTTTCTGAAAAGGCAAACTTACGGCTCCTTCTCCCACAGGGAAGGTGCCAGCCCTGAAAACTAATGCAGTTTTTCACTATCCCGCTGCAGCCTATCCACAGGCACAACAGCTTTTGGGATCTCTGCTTTCCCAGAGACTCAGCATGTCACGGTGCTCGCTCTCGGCAGAAGCTTTTTTCTGAAAAGGCAAACTTACGGCTCCTTCTCCCACAGGGAAGGTGCCAGCCCTGAAAACTAATGCAGTTTTTCACTATCCCTCTGCAGCCTATCCACAGGCACAACAGCTTTGGGGATCTCTGCTTTCCCAGAGACTCAGCATGTCACGGTGCTCGCTCTCGGCAGAAGCTTTTTTCTGAAAAGGCAAACTTACGGCTCCTTCTCCCACAGGGAAGGTGCCAGCCCTGAAAACTAATGCAGTTTTTCACTATCCCTCTGCAGCCTATCCACAGGCACAACAGCTTTGGGGATCTCTGCTTTCCCAGAGACTCAGCATGTCACGGTGCTCGTTCTCGGCAGAAGCTTTTTCTGATAAGGCAAAAGTGTGGCTCCTTCTCCCACAAGGAAGGTGCTAGCCCTGAAAGATCTTGCTGGTATTCACTATCCCTCTGCAGCCTATCCACAGGCACAACAGCACTGGGGATCTCTGCTTTCCCAGAGACTCATCATCTCACGGTGCTCGTTATCGGCAGAAGCTTTTTTCTGAAAAGGCAAACGTCTGGCTCCTTCTCCAGCAAGGCAAGTGCCAGGCCTGAAAGATTTTGTGGTCTTCACCGCCACCTGCAGCCTATCCACAGGCACAACAGCACTGGGGATCCTTTAGCCGCAGCAGCACTGGGGATCTCTGCTATCCCAGAGACTCAGCATGTCACGGTGCTCGTTCTCGGCAGAATCTTTTTTTCTGAAAATGCAAACGTCTGGCTCCTTCTCCCACAAGGAAGCTGCCAGACTGAAAGCTAATGCAGGTCTTCACTATCCGCCTGCAGCCTATCCACAGGCACAACAGCTTTTGGGATCTCTGCTTTCCCAGAGACTCAGCTGTCACGGTGCTCGCTCTCGGCAGAAGCTTTTTTCTGAAAAGGCAAACTTACGGCTCCTTCTCCCACAGGGAAGGTGCCAGCCCTGAAAACTAATGCAGTTTTTCACTATCCCTCTGCAGCCTATCCACAGGCACAACAGCTTTGGGGATCTCTGCTTTCCCAGAGACTCAGCATGTCACGGTTCTCGCTCTCGGCAGAAGCTTTTTTCTGAAAAAGACAACTTTCGGCTCCTTCTCCCACAAGGAAGGTGCCAGGCCTAAAAGCTAATGCAGCTCTTCACTATCCTCCTGCAGCCTATCCACAGGCACAACAGCTTTTGGGATCTCTGCTTTCCCAGAGACTCAGCATGTCACGGTGCTCGCTCTCGGCAGAAGCTTTTTTCTGAAAAGGCAAACTTACGGCTCCTTCTCCCACAGGGAAGGTGCCAGCCCTGAAAACTAATGCAGTTTTTCACTATCCCTCTGCAGCCTATCCACAGGCACAACAGCTTTGGGGATCTCTGCTTTCCCAGAGACTCAGCATGTCACGGTGCTCGCTCTCGGCAGAAGCTTTTTTCTGAAAAGGCAAACTTACGGCTCCTTCTCCCACAGGGAAGGTGCCAGCCCTGAAAACTAATGCAGTTTTTCACTATCCCTCTGCAGCCTATCCACAGGCACAACA
This sequence comes from Astur gentilis, assembly GCF_929443795.1. Classification (NCBI taxonomy): domain Eukaryota; kingdom Metazoa; phylum Chordata; class Aves; order Accipitriformes; family Accipitridae; genus Astur; species Astur gentilis. The sequence continues at coordinate 235,243 of NW_026061111.1, read as the reverse complement.
GCTTTGGGGATCTCTGCTTTCCCAGAGACTCAGCATGTCACGGTGCTCGCTCTCGGCAGAAGCTTTTTTCTGAAAAGGCAAACTTACGGCTCCTTCTCCCACAGGGAAGGTGCCAGCCCTGAAAACTAATGCAGTTTTTCACTATCCCTCTGCAGCCTATCCACAGGCACAACAGCTTTTGGGATCTCTGCTTTCCCAGAGACTCAGCATGTCACGGTGCTCGTTCTCGGCAGAAGCTTTTTTCTGAAAAGGCAAACTTACGGCTCCTTCTCCCACAGGGAAGGTGCCAGCCCTGAAAACTAATGCAGTTTTTCACTATCCCTCTGCAGCCTATCCACAGGCACAACAGCTTTTGGGATCTCTGCTTTCCCAGAGACTCAGCATGTCACGGTGCTCGTTCTCGGCAGAAGCTTTTTCTGATAAGGCAAAAGTGTGGCTCCTTCTCCCACAAGGAAGGTGCTAGCCCTGAAAGATCTTGCTGGTATTCACTATCCCTCTGCAGCCTATCCACAGGCACAACAGCTTTGGGGATCTCTGCTTTCCAAGAGACTCAGCATGTCACGGTGCTCGCTCTCGGCAGAAGCTTTTTTCTGAAAAGGCAAACGTCTGGCTCCTTCTCCAGCAAGGCAAGTGCCAGGCCTGAAAGATTTTGTGGTCTTCACCGCCACCTGCAGCCTATCCACAGGCACAACAGCACTGGGGATCCTTTAGCCGCAGAAGCACTGGGGATCTCTGCTATCCCAGAGACTCAGCATGTCACGGTGCTCGTTCTCGGCAGAATCTTTTTTTCTGAAAATGCAAACGTCTGGCTCCTTCTCCCACAAGGAAGCTGCCAGACTGAAAGCTAATGCAGGTCTTCACTATCCGCCTGCAGCCTATCCACAGGCACAACAGCTTTGGGGATCTCTGCTTTCCCAGAGACTCAGCATGTCACGGTGCTCGCTCTCGGCAGAAGCTTTTTTCTGAAAAGGCAAACTTACGGCTCCTTCTCCCACAGGGAAGGTGCCAGCCCTGAAAACTAATGCAGTTTTTCACTATCCCTCTGCAGCCTATCCACAGGCACAACAGCTTTGGGGATCTCTGCTTTCCCAGAGACTCAGCATGTCACGGTGCTCGCTCTCGGCAGAAGCTTTTTTCTGAAAAGGCAAACTTACGGCTCCTTCTCCCACAGGGAAGGTGCCAGCCCTGAAAACTAATGCAGTTTTTCACTATCCCTCTGCAGCCTATCCACAGGCACAACAGCTTTGGGGATCTCTGCTTTCCCAGAGACTCAGCATGTCACGGTGCTCGCTCTCGGCAGAAGCTTTTTTCTGAAAAAGAAAACTTTCGGCTCCTTCTCCCACAAGGAAGGTGCCAGGCCTAAAAGCTAATGCAGCTCTTCACTATCCTCCTGCAGCCTATCCACAGGCACAACAGCACTGGGGATCTCTGCTTTCCCAGAGACTCAGCATGTCACGGTGCTCACTCTCGGCAGAAGCTTTTTTCTGAAAAGGCAAACTTACGGCTCCTTCTCCCACAAGGAAGGTGCCAGCCCTGAAAGATCTTGCTGGTATTCACTATCCCTCTGCAGCCTATCCACAGGCACAACAGCTTTTGGGATCTCTGCTTTCCCAGAGACTCAGCATGTCACGGTGCTTGCTCTCGGCAGAAGCTTTTTTCTGAAAAAGAAAACTTTCGGCTCCTTCTCCCACAAGGAAGGTGCCAGGCCTAAAAGCTAATGCAGCTCTTCACTATCCTCCTGCAGCCTATCCACAGGCACAACAGCACTGGGGATCTCTGCTTTCCCAGAGACTCAGCATGTCACGGTGCTCGCTCTCGGCAGAAGCTTTTTTCTGAAAAGGCAAACTTACGGCTCCTTCTCCCACAGGGAAGGTGCCAGCCCTGAAAACTAATGCAGTTTTTCACTATCCCTCTGCAGCCTATCCACAGGCACAACAGCTTTTGGGATCTCTGCTTTCCCAGAGACTCAGCATGTCACGGTGCTCGCTCTCGGCAGAAGCTTTTTTCTGAAAAGGCAAACTTACGGCTCCTTCTCCCACAGGGAAGGTGCCAGCCCTGAAAACTAATGCAGTTTTTCACTATCCCTCTGCAGCCTATCCACAGGCACAACAGCTTTTGGGATCTCTGCTTTTCCAGAGACTCAGCATGTCACGGTGCTCGCTCTCGGCAGAAGCTTTTTTCTGAAAAGGCAAACTTACGGCTCCTTCTCCCACAGGGAAGGTGCCAGCCCTGAAAACTAATGCAGTTTTTCACTATCCCTCTGCAGCCTATCCACAGGCACAACAGCTTTTGGGATCTCTGCTTTCCCAGAGACTCAGCATGTCACGGTGCTCGCTCTCGGCAGAAGCTTTTTTCTGAAAAGGCAAACTTACGGCTCCTTCTCCCACAGGGAAGGTGCCAGCCCTGAAAACTAATGCAGTTTTTCACTATCCCTCTGCAGCCTATCCACAGGCACAACAGCTTTGGGGATCTCTGCTTTCCCAGAGACTCAGCATGTCACGGTGCTCGCTCTCGGCAGAAGCTTTTTTCTGAAAAGGCAAACTTATGGCTCCTTCTCCCACAGGGAAGGTGCCAGCCCTGAAAACTAATGCAGTTTTTCACTGTCCCTCTGCAGCCTATCCACAGGCACAACAGCTTTGGGGATCTCTGCTTTCCCAGAGACTCAGCATGTCACGGTGCTCGTTCTCGGCAGAAGCTTTTTCTGAGAAGGCAAAAGTGTGGCTCCTTCTCCCACAAGGAAGGTGCTAGCCCTGAAAGATCTTGCTGGTATTCACTATCCCTCTGCAGCCTATCCACAGGCACAACAGCTTTGGGGATCTCTGCTTTCCCAGAGACTCAGCATGTCACGGTGCTCGCTCTCGGCAGAAGCTTTTTTCTGAAAAGGCAAACTTACGGCTCCTTCTCCCACAGGGAAGGTGCCAGCCCTGAAAACTAATGCAGTTTTTCACTATCCCTCTGCAGCCTATCCACAGGCACAACAGCTTTTGGGATCTCTGCTTTCCCAGAGACTCAGCATGTCACGGTGCTCGCTCTCGGCAGAAGCTTTTTTCTGAAAAGGCAAACTTACGGCTCCTTCTCCCACAGGGAAGGTGCCAGCCCTGAAAACTAATGCAGTTTTTCACTATCCCTCTGCAGCCTATCCACAGGCACAACAGCTTTGGGGATCTCTGCTTTCCCAGAGACTCAGCATGTCACGGTGCTCGCTCTCGGCAGAAGCTTTTTTCTGAAAAGGCAAACTTACGGCTCCTTCTCCCACAGGGAAGGTGCCAGCCCTGAAAACTAATGCAGTTTTTCACTATCCCTCTGCAGCCTATCCACAGGCACAACAGCTTTGGGGATCTCTGCTTTCCCAGAGACTCAGCATGTCATGGTGCTCGCTCTCGGCAGAAGCTTTTTCTGATAAGGCAAAAGTGTGGCTCCTTCTCCCACAAGGAAGGTGCTAGCCCTGAAAGATCTTGCTGGTATTCACTATCCCTCTGCAGCCTATCCACAGGCACAACAGCACTGGGGATCTCTGCTTTCCCAGAGACTCAGCATCTTACGGTGCTCGTTATCGGCAGAAGCTTTTTTCTGAAAAGGCAAACGTCTGGCTCCTTCTCCAGCAAGGCAAGTGCCAGGCCTGAAAGATTTTGTGGTCTTCACCGCCACCTGCAGCCTATCCACAGGCACAACAGCACTGGGGATCCTTTAGCCGCAGCAGCACTGGGGATCTCTGCTATCCCAGAGACTCAGCATGTCACGGTGCTCGTTCTCGGCAGAATCTTTTTTTCTGAAAATGCAAACGTCTGGCTCCTTCTCCCACAAGGAAGCTGCCAGACTGAAAGCTAATGCAGGTCTTCACTATCCGCCTGCAGCCTATCCACAGGCACAACAGCTTTTGGGATCTCTGCTTTCCCAGAGACTCAGCATGTCACGGTGCTCGCTCTCGGCAGAAGCTTTTTTCTGAAAAGGCAAACTTACGGCTCCTTCTCCCACAGGGAAGGTGCCAGCCCTGAAAACTAATGCAGTTTTTCACTATCCCTCTGCAGCCTATCCACAGCCACAACAGCTTTGGGGATCTCTGCTTTCCCAGAGACTCAGCATGTCACGGTGCTCGCTCTCGGCAGAAGCTTTTTTCTGAAAAGGCAAACTTACGGCTCCTTCTCCCACAGGGAAGGTGCCAGCCCTGAAAACTAATGCAGTTTTTCACTATCCCTCTGCAGCCTATCCACAGGCACAACAGCTTTTGGGATCTCTGCTTTCCCAGAGACTCAGCATGTCACGGTGCTCGTTCTCGGCAGAAGCTTTTTCTGAGAAGGCAAAACTGTGGCTCCTTCTCCCACAAGGAAGGTGCTAGCCCTGAAAGATCTTGCTGGTATTCACTATCCCTCTGCAGCCTATCCACAGGCACAACAGCTTTGGGGATCTCTGCTTTCCCAGAGACTCAGCATGTCACGGTGCTCGCTCTCGGCAGAAGCTTTTTTCTGAAAAGGCAAACTTACGGCTCCTTCTCCCACAGGGAAGGTGCCAGCCCTGAAAACTAATGCAGTTTTTCACTATCCCTCTGCAGCCTATCCACAGGCACAACAGCTTTGGGGATCTCTGCTTTCCCAGAGACTCAGCATGTCACGGTGCTCGCTCTCGGCAGAAGCTTTTTTCTGAAAAAGAAAACTTTCGGCTCCTTCTCCCACAAGGAAGGTGCCAGGCCTGAAAGCTAATGCAGCTCTTCACTATCCTCCTGCAGCCTATCCACGGGCACAACAGCACTGGGGATCTCTGCTTTCCCAGAGACTCAGCATGTCACGGTGCTCGCTCTCGGCAGAAGCTTTTTTCTGAAAAGGCAAACTTACGGCTCCTTCTCCCACAGGGAAGGTGCCAGCCCTGAAAACTAATGCAGTTTTTCACTATCCCTCTGCAGCCTATCCACAGGCACAACAGCTTTTGGGATCTCTGCTTTCCCAGAGACTCAGCATGTCACGGTGCTCGCTCTCGGCAGAAGCTTTTTTCTGAAAAGGCAAACTTACGGCTCCTTCTCCCACAGGGAAGGTGCCAGCCCTGAAAACTAATGCAGTTTTTCACTATCCCTCTGCAGCCTATCCACAGGCACAACAGCTTTTGGGATCTCTGCTTTCCCAGAGACTCAGCATGTCACGGTGCTCGTTCTCGGCAGAAGCTTTTTTCTGAAAAGGCAAACTTACGGCTCCTTCTCCCACAGGGAAGGTGCCAGCCCTGAAAACTAATGCAGTTTTTCACTATCCCTCTGCAGCCTATCCACAGGCACAACAGCGTTGGGGATCTCTGCTTTCCCAGAGACTCAGCATGTCACGGTGCCCGCTCTCGGCAGAAGCTTTTTTCTGAAAAAGAAAACTTTCGGCTCCTTCTCCCACAGGGAAGGTGCCAGCACTGAAAATTAATGCAGTTTTTCACTATCCCTCTGCAGCCTATCCACAGGCACAACAGCTTTGGGGATCTCTGCTTTCCCAGAGACTCAGCATGTCACGGTGCTCACTCTCGCCAGAGCCTTTTTCTGAAAAGGCAAACTTACGGCTCCTTCTCCCACAAGGAAGGTGCCAGCCCTGAAAGATCTTGCTGGTATTCACTATCCCTCTGCAGCCTATCTTTAGCCGCAACAGCACTGGGGATCTCTGCTTTCCCAGAGACTCAGCATGTCACGGTGCTCGTTCTCGGCAGAAGCTTTTTCTGATAAGGCAAACATCTGGCTCCTTCTCCCACAAGGAAGGTGCTAGCCCTGAAAGATCTTGCTGGTCTTCACTATCCCTCTGCAGCCTATCCACAGGCACAACAGCTTTGGGGATCTCTGCTTTCCCAGAGACTCAGCATGTCACGGTGCTCGCTCTCGGCAGAAGCTTTTTTCTGAAAAAGAAAACTTTCGGGTCCTTCTACCACAGGGAAGGTGCCAGCCCTGAAAACTAATGCAGTTTTTCACTATCCCTCTGCAGCCTATCCACAGGCACAACAGCTTTGGGGATCTCTGCTTTCACAGAGACTCAGCATGTCACGGTGCTCACTCTCGCCAGAGCCTTTTTCTGAAAAGGCAAACTTATGGCTCCTTCTCCCACAGGGAAGGTGCCAGCCCTGAAAGATCTTGCTGGTATTCACTATCCCTCTGCAGCCTATCTTTAGCCGCAACAGCACTGGGGATCTCTGCTTTCCCAGAGACTCAGCATGTCACGGTGCTCGTTCTCGGCAGAAGCTTTTTCTGAGAAGGCAAACTTACGGCTCCTTCTCCCACACGGAAGGTGCTAGCCCTGAAAGATCTTGCTGGTATTCACTATCCCTCTGCAGCCTATCCACAGGCACAACAGCTTTGGGGATCTCTGCTTTCCCAGAGACTCAGCATGTCACGGTGCTCGCTCTCGGCAGAAGCTTTTTTCTGAAAAGGCAAACTTACGGCTCCTTCTCCCACAAGGAAGGTGCCAGCCCTGAAAGATCTTGCTGGTCTTCACTATCCCTCTGCAGCCTATCCACAGGCACAACAGCTTTGGGGATCTCTGCTTTCCCAGAGACTCAGCATGTCACGGTGCTTGCTCTCGGCAGAAGCTTTTTTCTGAAAAGAAAACTTTCGGCTCCTTCTCCCACAAGGAAGGTGCCAGGCCTGAAAGTTAATGCAGCTCTTCACTATCCTCCTGCAGCCTATCCACAGGCAAAACAGCACTGGAGATCTCTGCTTTCCCAGAGACTCAGCATGTCACGGTGCTCACTCTCGCCAGAGCCTTTTTCTGAAAAGGCAAACTTACGGCTCCTTCTCCCACAGGGAAGGTGCCAGCCCTGAAAGATCTTGCTGGTATTCACTATCCCTCTGCAGCCTATCTTTAGCCGCAACAGCACTGGGGATCTCTGCTTTCCCAGAGACTCAGCATGTCACGGTGCTTGTTCTCGGCAGAAGCTTTTTCTGAGAAGGCAAAAGTGTGGCTCCTTCTCCCACAAGGAAGGTGCTAGCCCTGAAAGATCTTGCTGGTATTCACTATCCCTCTGCAGCCTATCCACAGGCACAACAGCTTTGGGGATCTCTGCTTTCCCAGAGACTCAGCATGTCACGGTGCTCGCTCTCGGCAGAAGCTTTTTTCTGAAAAGGCAAACTTACGGCTCCTTCTCCCACAGGGAAGGTGCCAGCCCTGAAAACTAATGCAGTTTTTCACTATCCCTCTGCAGCCTATCCACAGGCACAACAGCTTTGGGGATCTCTGCTTTCCCAGAGACTCAGCATGTCACGGTGCTCGCTCTCGGCAGAAGCTTTTTTCTGAAAAAGAAAACTTTCGGCTCCTTCTCCCACAAGGAAGGTGCCAGGCCTGAAAGCTAATGCAGCTCTTCACTATCCTCCTGCAGCCTATCCACAGGCACAACAGCACTGGGGATCTCTGCTTTCCCAGAGACTCAGCATGTCACGGTGCTCACTCTCGCCAGAGCCTTTTTCTGAAAAGGCAAACTTACGGCTCCTTCTCCCACAAGGAAGGTGCCAGCCCTGAAAGATCTTGCTGGTCTTCACTATCCCTCTGCAGCCTATCTTTAGCCGCAACTGCACTGGGGATCTCTGCTTTCCCAGAGACTCAGCATGTCACGGTGCTCGTTCTCGGCAGAAGCTTTTTCTGATAAGGCAAACGTCTGGCTCCTTCTCCCACAAGGAAGGTGCTAGCCCTGAAAGATCTTGCTGGTATTCACTATCCCTCTGCAGCCTATCCACAGGCACAACAGCTTTGGGGATCTCTGCTTTCCCAGAGACTCAGCATGTCACGGTGCTCGCTCTCGGCAGAAGCTTTTTTCTGAAAAGGCAAACTTACGGCTCCTTCTCCCACAAGGAAGGTGCCAGCCCTGAAAGATCTTGCTGGTCTTCACTATCCCCCTGCAGCCTATCTTTAGCCGCAACAGCATTGGGGATCTCTGCTTTCCCAGAGACTCAGCATGTCACGGTGCTCATTCTCGGCAGAAGCTTTTTTCTGAAAAGGCAAACTTACGGCTCCTTCTCCCACAGGGAAGGTGCCAGCCCTGAAAACTAATGCAGTTTTTCACTATCCCTCTGCAGCCTATCCACAGGCACAACAGCTTTGGGGATCTCTGCTTTCCCAGAGACTCAGCATGTCACGGTGCTCGCTCTCAGCAGAAGCTTTTTTCTGAAAAGGCAAACTTACGGCTCCTTCTCCCACAAGGAAGGTGCCAGGCATGAAAGCTAATGCAGCTCTTCACTATCCTCCTGCAGCCTAGCCACAGGCACAACAGCACTGGGGATCTCTGCTTTCCCAGAGACTCAGCATGTCACGGTGCTCGCTCTCGGCAGAAGCTTTTTTCTGAAAAAGAAAACTTTCGGCTCCTTCTCCCACAGGGAAGGTGCCAGCCCTGAAAACTAATGCAGTTTTTCACTATCCGCCTGCAGCTTATCCACAGCCATAACAGCACTGGGGATCTCTGCTTTCCCAGAGACTCAGCATGTCACGGTGCTCGTTCTCGGCAGAAGCTTTTTCTGAGAAGGCAAACTTACGGCTCCTTCTCCCACAAGGAAGGTGCCAGCCCTGAAAGCTAATGCAGCTCTTCACTATCCTCCTGCAGCCTATCCACAGGCACAACAGCACTGGGGATCTCTGCTTTCCCAGAGACTCAGCATGTCACGGTGCTCACTCTCGCCAGAGCCTTTTTCTGAAAAGGCAAACTTACGGCTCCTTCTCCCACAAGGAAGGTGCCAGCCCTGAAAGATCTTGCTGGTATTCACTATCCCTCTGCAGCCTATCTTTAGCCGCAACAGCACTGGGGATCTCTGCTTTCCCAGAGACTCAGCATGTCACGGTGCTCGTTCTCGGCAGAAGCTTTTTCTGAGAAGGCAAAAGTGTGGCTCCTTCTCCCACAAGGAAGGTGCTAGCCCTGAAAGATCTTGCTGGTATTCACTATCCCTCTGCAGCCTATCCACAGGCACAACAGCTTTGGGGATCTCTGCTTTCCCAGAGACTCAGCATGTCACGGTGCTCGCTCTCGGCAGAAGCTTTTTTCTGAAAAGGCAAACTTACGGCTCCTTCTCCCACAGGGAAGGTGCCAGCCCTGAAAACTAATGCAGTTTTTCACTATCCCTCTGCAGCCTATCCACAGCCACAACAGCTTTGGGGATCTCTGCTTTCCCAGAGACTCAGCATGTCACGGTGCTCGCTCTCGGCAGAAGCTTTTTTCTGAAAAGGCAAACTTACGGCTCCTTCTCCCACAGGGAAGGTGCCAGCCCTGAAAACTAATGCAGTTTTTCACTATCCCTCTGCAGCCTATCCACAGGCACAACAGCTTTGGGGATCTCTGCTTTCCCAGAGACTCAGCATGTCACGGTGCTCGTTCTCGGCAGAAGCTTTTTCTGAGAAGGCAAAACTGTGGCTCCTTCTCCCACAAGGAAGGTGCTAGCCCTGAAAGATCTTGCTGGTATTCACTATCCCTCTGCAGCCTATCCACAGGCACAACAGCTTTGGGGATCTCTGCTTTCCCAGAGACTCAGCATGTCACGGTGCTCGCTCTCGGCAGAAGCTTTTTTCTGAAAAGGCAAACTTACGGCTCCTTCTCCCACAGGGAAGGTGCCAGCCCTGAAAACTAATGCAGTTTTTCACTATCCCTCTGCAGCCTATCCACAGGCACAACAGCTTTGGGGATCTCTGCTTTCCCAGAGACTCAGCATGTCACGGTGCTCGCTCTCGGCAGAAGCTTTTTTCTGAAAAAGAAAACTTTCGGCTCCTTCTCCCACAAGGAAGGTGCCAGGCCTGAAAGCTAATGCAGCTCTTCACTATCCTCCTGCAGCCTATCCACAGGCACAACAGCACTGGGGATCTCTGCTTTCCCAGAGACTCAGCATGTCACGGTGCTCGCTCTCGGCAGAAGCTTTTTTCTGAAAAGGCAAACTTACGGCTCCTTCTCCCACAGGGAAGGTGCCAGCCCTGAAAACTAATGCAGTTTTTCACTATCCCTCTGCAGCCTATCCACAGGCACAACAGCTTTTGGGATCTCTGCTTTCCCAGAGACTCAGCATGTCACGGTGCTCGCTCTCGGCAGAAGCTTTTTTCTGAAAAGGCAAACTTACGGCTCCTTCTCCCACAGGGAAGGTGCCAGCCCTGAAAACTAATGCAGTTTTTCACTATCCCTCTGCAGCCTATCCACAGGCACAACAGCTTTTGGGATCTCTGCTTTCCCAGAGACTCAGCATGTCACGGTGCTCGTTCTCGGCAGAAGCTTTTTCTGAGAAGGCAAAACTGTGGCTCCTTCTCCCACAAGGAAGGTGCTAGCCCTGAAAGATCTTGCTGGTATTCACTATCCCTCTGCAGCCTATCCACAGGCACAACAGCTTTGGGGATCTCTGCTTTCCCAGAGACTCAGCATGTCACGGTGCTCGCTCTCGGCAGAAGCTTTTTTCTGAAAAGGCAAACTTACGGCTCCTTCTCCCACAGGGAAGGTGCCAGCCCTGAAAACTAATGCAGTTTTTCACTATCCCTCTGCAGCCTATCCACAGGCACAACAGCTTTGGGGATCTCTGCTTTCCCAGAGACTCAGCATGTCACGGTGCTCGCTCTCGGCAGAAGCTTTTTTCTGAAAAAGAAAACTTTCGGCTCCTTCTCCCACAAGGAAGGTGCCAGGCCTGAAAGCTAATGCAGCTCTTCACTATCCTCCTGCAGCCTATCCACAGGCACAACAGCACTGGGGATCTCTGCTTTCCCAGAGACTCAGCATGTCACGGTGCTCGCTCTCGGCAGAAGCTTTTTTCTGAAAAGGCAAACTTACGGCTCCTTCTCCCACAGGGAAGGTGCCAGCCCTGAAAACTAATGCAGTTTTTCACTATCCCTCTGCAGCCTATCCACAGGCACAACAGCTTTTGGGATCTCTGCTTTCCCAGAGACTCAGCATGTCACGGTGCTCGCTCTCGGCAGAAGCTTTTTTCTGAAAAGGCAAACTTACGGCTCCTTCTCCCACAGGGAAGGTGCCAGCCCTGAAAACTAATGCAGTTTTTCACTATCCCTCTGCAGCCTATCCACAGGCACAACAGCTTTTGGGATCTCTGCTTTCCCAGAGACTCAGCATGTCACGGTGCTCGTTCTCGGCAGAAGCTTTTTTCTGAAAAGGCAAACTTACGGCTCCTTCTCCCACAGGGAAGGTGCCAGCCCTGAAAACTAATGCAGTTTTTCACTATCCCTCTGCAGCCTATCCACAGGCACAACAGCTTTGGGGATCTCTGCTTTCCCAGAGACTCAGCATGTCACGGTGCCCGCTCTCGGCAGAAGCTTTTTTCTGAAAAAGAAAACTTTCGGCTCCTTCTCCCACAGGGAAGGTGCCAGCACTGAAAATTAATGCAGTTTTTCACTATCCCTCTGCAGCCTATCCACAGGCACAACAGCTTTGGGGATCTCTGCTTTCCCAGAGACTCAGCATGTCACGGTGCTCACTCTCGCCAGAGCCTTTTTCTGAAAAGGCAAACTTACGGCTCCTTCTCCCACAAGGAAGGTGCCAGCCCTGAAAGATCTTGCTGGTATTCACTATCCCTCTGCAGCCTATCTTTAGCCGCAACAGCACTGGGGATCTCTGCTTTCCCAGAGACTCAGCATGTCACGGTGCTCGTTCTCGGCAGAAGCTTTTTCTGATAAGGCAAACGTCTGGCTCCTTCTCCCACAAGGAAGGTGCTAGCCCTGAAAGATCTTGCTGGTCTTCACTATCCCTCTGCAGCCTATCCACAGGCACAACAGCTTTGGGGATCTCTGCTTTCCCAGAGACTCAGCATGTCACGGTGCTCGCTCTCGGCAGAAGCTTTTTTCTGAAAAAGAAAACTTTCGGGTCCTTCTACCACAGGGAAGGTGCCAGCCCTGAAAACTAATGCAGTTTTTCACTATCCCTCTGCAGCCTATCCACAGGCACAACAGCTTTGGGGATCTCTGCTTTCACAGAGACTCAGCATGTCACGGTGCTCACTCTCGCCAGAGCCTTTTTCTGAAAAGGCAAACTTATGGCTCCTTCTCCCACAAGGAAGGTGCCAGCCCTGAAAGATCTTGCTGGTATTCACTATCCCTCTGCAGCCTATCTTTAGCCGCAACAGCACTGGGGATCTCTGCTTTCCCAGAGACTCAGCATGTCACGGTGCTCGTTCTCGGCAGAAGCTTTTTCTGAGAAGGCAAACTTACGGCTCCTTCTCCCACAAGGAAGGTGCTAGCCCTGAAAGATCTTGCTGGTATTCACTATCCCTCTGCAGCCTATCCACAGGCACAACAGCTTTGGGGATCTCTGCTTTCCCAGAGACTCAGCATGTCACGGTGCTCGCTCTCGGCAGAAGCTTTTTTCTGAAAAGGCAAACTTACGGCTCCTTCTCCCACAAGGAAGGTGCCAGCCCTGAAAGATCTTGCTGGTCTTCACTATCCCTCTGCAGCCTATCCACAGGCACAACAGCTTTGGGGATCTCTGCTTTCCCAGAGACTCAGCATGTCACGGTGCTTGCTCTCGGCAGAAGCTTTTTTCTGAAAAGAAAACTTTCGGCTCCTTCTCCCACAAGGAAGGTGCCAGGCCTGAAAGTTAATGCAGCTCTTCACTATCCTCCTGCAGCCTATCCACAGGCAAAACAGCACTGGAGATCTCTGCTTTCCCAGAGACTCAGCATGTCACGGTGCTCACTCTCGCCAGAGCCTTTTTCTGAAAAGGCAAACTTACGGCTCCTTCTCCCACAGGGAAGGTGCCAGCCCTGAAAGATCTTGCTGGTATTCACTATCCCTCTGCAGCCTATCTTTAGCCGCAACAGCACTGGGGATCTCTGCTTTCCCAGAGACTCAGCATGTCACGGTGCTTGTTCTCGGCAGAAGCTTTTTCTGAGAAGGCAAAAGTGTGGCTCCTTCTCCCACAAGGAAGGTGCTAGCCCTGAAAGATCTTGCTGGTATTCACTATCCCTCTGCAGCCTATCCACAGGCACAACAGCTTTGGGGATCTCTGCTTTCCCAGAGACTCAGCATGTCACGGTGCTCGCTCTCGGCAGAAGCTTTTTTCTGAAAAGGCAAACTTACGGCTCCTTCTCCCACAGGGAAGGTGCCAGCCCTGAAAACTAATGCAGTTTTTCACTATCCCTCTGCAGCCTATCCACAGGCACAACAGCTTTGGGGATCTCTGCTTTCCCAGAGACTCAGCATGTCACGGTGCTCGCTCTCGGCAGAAGCTTTTTTCTGAAAAAGAAAACTTTCGGCTCCTTCTCCCACAAGGAAGGTGCCAGGCCTGAAAGCTAATGCAGCTCTTCACTATCCTCCTGCAGCCTATCCACAGGCACAACAGCACTGGGGATCTCTGCTTTCCCAGAGACTCAGCATGTCACGGTGCTCACTCTCGCCAGAGCCTTTTTCTGAAAAGGCAAACTTACGGCTCCTTCTCCCACAGGGAAGGTGCCAGCCCTGAAAGATCTTGCTGGTCTTCACTATCCCTCTGCAGCCTATCTTTAGCCGCAACTGCACTGGGGATCTCTGCTTTCCCAGAGACTCAGCATGTCACGGTGCTCGTTCTCGGCAGAAGCTTTTTCTGATAAGGCAAACGTCTGGCTCCTTCTCCCACAAGGAAGGTGCTAGCCCTGAAAGATCTTGCTGGTATTCACTATCCCTCTGCAGCCTATCCACAGGCACAACAGCTTTGGGGATCTCTGCTTTCCCAGAGACTCAGCATGTCACGGTGCTCGCTCTCGGCAGAAGCTTTTTTCTGAAAAGGCAAACTTACGGCTCCTTCTCCCACAAGGAAGGTGCCAGCCCTGAAAGATCTTGCTGGTCTTCACTATCCCCCTGCAGCCTATCTTTAGCCGCAACAGCATTGGGGATCTCTGCTTTCCCAGAGACTCAGCATGTCACGGTGCTCATTCTCGGCAGAAGCTTTTTTCTGAAAAGGCAAACTTACGGCTCCTTCTCCCACAGGGAAGGTGCCAGCCCTGAAAACTAATGCAGTTTTTCACTATCCCTCTGCAGCCTATCCACAGGCACAACAGCTTTGGGGATCTCTGCTTTCCCAGAGACTCAGCATGTCACGGTGCTCGCTCTCAGCAGAAGCTTTTTTCTGAAAAGGCAAACTTACGGCTCCTTCTCCCACAAGGAAGGTGCCAGGCATGAAAGCTAATGCAGCTCTTCACTATCCTCCTGCAGCCTAGCCACAGGCACAACAGCACTGGGGATCTCTGCTTTCCCAGAGACTCAGCATGTCACGGTGCTCGCTCTCGGCAGAAGCTTTTTTCTGAAAAAGAAAACTTTCGGCTCCTTCTCCCACAGGGAAGGTGCCAGCCCTGAAAACTAATGCAGTTTTTCACTATCCGCCTGCAGCTTATCCACAGCCATAACAGCACTGGGGATCTCTGCTTTCCCAGAGACTCAGCATGTCACGGTGCTCGTTCTCGGCAGAAGCTTTTTCTGAGAAGGCAAACTTACGGCTCCTTCTCCCACAAGGAAGGTGCCAGCCCTGAAAGCTAATGCAGCTCTTCACTATCCTCCTGCAGCCTATCCACAGGCACAACAGCACTGGGGATCTCTGCTTTCCCAGAGACTCAGCATGTCACGGTGCTCACTCTCGCCAGAGCCTTTTTCTGAAAAGGCAAACTTACGGCTCCTTCTCCCACAAGGAAGGTGCCAGCCCTGAAAGATCTTGCTGGTATTCACTATCCCTCTGCAGCCTATCTTTAGCCGCAACAGCACTGGGGATCTCTGCTTTCCCAGAGACTCAGCATGTCACGGTGCTCGTTCTCGGCAGAAGCTTTTTCTGAGAAGGCAAAAGTGTGGCTCCTTCTCCCACAAGGAAGGTGCTAGCCCTGAAAGATCTTGCTGGTATTCACTATCCCTCTGCAGCCTATCCACAGGCACAACAGCTTTGGGGATCTCTGCTTTCCCAGAGACTCAGCATGTCACGGTGCTCGCTCTCGGCAGAAGCTTTTTTCTGAAAAGGCAAACTTACGGCTCCTTCTCCCACAGGGAAGGTGCCAGCCCTGAAAACTAATGCAGTTTTTCACTATCCCTCTGCAGCCTATCCACAGCCACAACAGCTTTGGGGATCTCTGCTTTCCCAGAGACTCAGCATGTCACGGTGCTCGCTCTCGGCAGAAGCTTTTTTCTGAAAAGGCAAACTTACGGCTCCTTCTCCCACAGGGAAGGTGCCAGCCCTGAAAACTAATGCAGTTTTTCACTATCCCTCTGCAGCCTATCCACAGGCACAACAGCTTTTGGGATCTCTGCTTTCCCAGAGACTCAGCATGTCACGGTGCTCGTTCTCGGCAGAAGCTTTTTCTGAGAAGGCAAAACTGTGGCTCCTTCTCCCACAAGGAAGGTGCTAGCCCTGAAAGATCTTGCTGGTATTCACTATCCCTCTGCAGCCTATCCACAGGCACAACAGCTTTGGGGATCTCTGCTTTCCCAGAGACTCAGCATGTCACGGTGCTCGCTCTCGGCAGAAGCTTTTTTCTGAAAAGGCAAACTTACGGCTCCTTCTCCCACAGGGAAGGTGCCAGCCCTGAAAACTAATGCAGTTTTTCACTATCCCTCTGCAGCCTATCCACAGGCACAACAGCTTTGGGGATCTCTGCTTTCCCAGAGACTCAGCATGTCACGGTGCTCGCTCTCGGCAGAAGCTTTTTTCTGAAAAAGAAAACTTTCGGCTCCTTCTCCCACAAGGAAGGTGCCAGGCCTGAAAGCTAATGCAGCTCTTCACTATCCTCCAGCAGCCTATCCACAGGCACAACAGCACTGGGGATCTCTGCTTTCCCAGAGACTCAGCATGTCACGGTGCTCGCTCTCGGCAGAAGCTTTTTTCTGAAAAGGCAAACTTACGGCTCCTTCTCCCACAGGGAAGGTGCCAGCCCTGAAAACTAATGCAGTTTTTCACTATCCCTCTGCAGCCTATCCACAGGCACAACAGCTTTTGGGATCTCTGCTTTCCCAGAGACTCAGCATGTCACGGTGCTCGCTCTCGGCAGAAGCTTTTTTCTGAAAAGGCAAACTTACGGCTCCTTCTCCCACAGGGAAGGTGCCAGCCCTGAAAACTAATGCAGTTTTTCACTATCCCTCTGCAGCCTATCCACAGGCACAACAGCTTTTGGGATCTCTGCTTTCCCAGAGACTCAGCATGTCACGGTGCTCGTTCTCGGCAGAAGCTTTTTCTGAGAAGGCAAAACTGTGGCTCCTTCTCCCACAAGGAAGGTGCTAGCCCTGAAAGATCTTGCTGGTATTCACTATCCCTCTGCAGCCTATCCACAGGCACAACAGCTTTGGGGATCTCTGCTTTCCCAGAGACTCAGCATGTCACGGTGCTCGCTCTCGGCAGAAGCTTTTTTCTGAAAAGGCAAACTTACGGCTCCTTCTCCCACAGGGAAGGTGCCAGCCCTGAAAACTAATGCAGTTTTTCACTATCCCTCTGCAGCCTATCCACAGGCACAACAGCTTTGGGGATCTCTGCTTTCCCAGAGACTCAGCATGTCACGGTGCTCGCTCTCGGCAGAAGCTTTTTTCTGAAAAAGAAAACTTTCGGCTCCTTCTCCCACAAGGAAGGTGCCAGGCCTGAAAGCTAATGCAGCTCTTCACTATCCTCCTGCAGCCTATCCACAGGCACAACAGCACTGGGGATCTCTGCTTTCCCAGAGACTCAGCATGTCACGGTGCTCGCTCTCGGCAGAAGCTTTTTTCTGAAAAGGCAAACTTACGGCTCCTTCTCCCACAGGGAAGGTGCCAGCCCTGAAAACTAATGCAGTTTTTCACTATCCCTCTGCAGCCTATCCACAGGCACAACAGCTTTTGGGATCTCTGCTTTCCCAGAGACTCAGCATGTCACGGTGCTCGCTCTCGGCAGAAGCTTTTTTCTGAAAAGGCAAACTTACGGCTCCTTCTCCCACAGGGAAGGTGCCAGCCCTGAAAACTAATGCAGTTTTTCACTATCCCTCTGCAGCCTATCCACAGGCACAACAGCTTTTGGGATCTCTGCTTTCCCAGAGACTCAGCATGTCACGGTGCTCGTTCTCGGCAGAAGCTTTTTTCTGAAAAGGCAAACTTACGGCTCCTTCTCCCACAGGGAAGGTGCCAGCCCTGAAAACTAATGCAGTTTTTCACTATCCCTCTGCAGCCTATCCACAGGCACAACAGCTTTGGGGATCTCTGCTTTCCCAGAGACTCAGCATGTCACGGTGCCCGCTCTCGGCAGAAGCTTTTTTCTGAAAAAGAAAACTTTCGGCTCCTTCTCCCACAGGGAAGGTGCCAGCACTGAAAATTAATGCAGTTTTTCACTATCCCTCTGCAGCCTATCCACAGGCACAACAGCTTTGGGGATCTCTGCTTTCCCAGAGACTCAGCATGTCACGGTGCTCACTCTCGCCAGAGCCTTTTTCTGAAAAGGCAAACTTACGGCTCCTTCTCCCACAAGGAAGGTGCCAGCCCTGAAAGATCTTGCTGGTATTCACTATCCCTCTGCAGCCTATCTTTAGCCGCAACAGCACTGGGGATCTCTGCTTTCCCAGAGACTCAGCATGTCACGGTGCTCGTTCTCGGCAGAAGCTTTTTCTGATAAGGCAAACGTCTGGCTCCTTCTCCCACAAGGAAGGTGCTAGCCCTGAAAGATCTTGCTGGTCTTCACTATCCCTCTGCAGCCTATCCACAGGCACAACAGCTTTGGGGATCTCTGCTTTCCCAGAGACTCAGCATGTCACGGTGCTCGCTCTCGGCAGAAGCTTTTTTCTGAAAAAGAAAACTTTCGGGTCCTTCTACCACAGGGAAGGTGCCAGCCCTGAAAACTAATGCAGTTTTTCACTATCCCTCTGCAGCCTATCCACAGGCACAACAGCTTTGGGGATCTCTGCTTTCACAGAGACTCAGCATGTCACGGTGCTCACTCTCGCCAGAGCCTTTTTCTGAAAAGGCAAACTTATGGCTCCTTCTCCCACAAGGAAGGTGCCAGCCCTGAAAGATCTTGCTGGTATTCACTATCCCTCTGCAGCCTATCTTTAGCCGCAACAGCACTGGGGATCTCTGCTTTCCCAGAGACTCAGCATGTCACGGTGCTCGTTCTCGGCAGAAGCTTTTTCTGAGAAGGCAAACTTACGGCTCCTTCTCCCACAAGGAAGGTGCTAGCCCTGAAAGATCTTGCTGGTATTCACTATCCCTCTGCAGCCTATCCACAGGCACAACAGCTTTGGGGATCTCTGCTTTCCCAGAGACTCAGCATGTCACGGTGCTCGCTCTCGGCAGAAGCTTTTTTCTGAAAAGGCAAACTTACGGCTCCTTCTCCCACAAGGAAGGTGCCAGCCCTGAAAGATCTTGCTGGTCTTCACTATCCCTCTGCAGCCTATCCACAGGCACAACAGCTTTGGGGATCTCTGCTTTCCCAGAGACTCAGCATGTCACGGTGCTTGCTCTCGGCAGAAGCTTTTTTCTGAAAAGAAAACTTTCGGCTCCTTCTCCCACAAGGAAGGTGCCAGGCCTGAAAGTTAATGCAGCTCTTCACTATCCTCCTGCAGCCTATCCACAGGCAAAACAGCACTGGAGATCTCTGCTTTCCCAGAGACTCAGCATGTCACGGTGCTCACTCTCGCCAGAGCCTTTTTCTGAAAAGGCAAACTTACGGCTCCTTCTCCCACAGGGAAGGTGCCAGCCCTGAAAGATCTTGCTGGTATTCACTATCCCTCTGCAGCCTATCTTTAGCCGCAACAGCACTGGGGATCTCTGCTTTCCCAGAGACTCAGCATGTCACGGTGCTTGTTCTCGGCAGAAGCTTTTTCTGAGAAGGCAAAAGTGTGGCTCCTTCTCCCACAAGGAAGGTGCTAGCCCTGAAAGATCTTGCTGGTATTCACTATCCCTCTGCAGCCTATCCACAGGCACAACAGCTTTGGGGATCTCTGCTTTCCCAGAGACTCAGCATGTCACGGTGCTCGCTCTCGGCAGAAGCTTTTTTCTGAAAAGGCAAACTTACGGCTCCTTCTCCCACAGGGAAGGTGCCAGCCCTGAAAACTAATGCAGTTTTTCACTATCCCTCTGCAGCCTATCCACAGGCACAACAGCTTTGGGGATCTCTGCTTTCCCAGAGACTCAGCATGTCACGGTGCTCGCTCTCGGCAGAAGCTTTTTTCTGAAAAAGAAAACTTTCGGCTCCTTCTCCCACAAGGAAGGTGCCAGGCCTGAAAGCTAATGCAGCTCTTCACTATCCTCCTGCAGCCTATCCACAGGCACAACAGCACTGGGGATCTCTGCTTTCCCAGAGACTCAGCATGTCACGGTGCTCACTCTCGCCAGAGCCTTTTTCTGAAAAGGCAAACTTACGGCTCCTTCTCCCACAAGGAAGGTGCCAGCCCTGAAAGATCTTGCTGGTCTTCACTATCCCTCTGCAGCCTATCTTTAGCCGCAACAGCACTGGGGATCTCTGCTTTCCCAGAGACTCAGCATGTCACGGTGCTCGTTCTCGGCAGAAGCTTTTTCTGATAAGGCAAACGTCTGGCTCCTTCTCCCACAAGGAAGGTGCTAGCCCTGAAAGATCTTGCTGGTATTCACTATCCCTCTGCAGCCTATCCACAGGCACAACAGCTTTGGGGATCTCTGCTTTCCCAGAGACTCAGCATGTCACGGTGCTCGCTCTCGGCAGAAGCTTTTTTCTGAAAAGGCAAACTTACGGCTCCTTCTCCCACAAGGAAGGTGCCAGCCCTGAAAGATCTTGCTGGTCTTCACTATCCCCCTGCAGCCTATCTTTAGCCGCAACAGCATTGGGGATCTCTGCTTTCCCAGAGACTCAGCATGTCACGGTGCTCATTCTCGGCAGAAGCTTTTTTCTGAAAAGGCAAACTTACGGCTCCTTCTCCCACAGGGAAGGTGCCAGCCCTGAAAACTAATGCAGTTTTTCACTATCCCTCTGCAGCCTATCCACAGGCACAACAGCTTTGGGGATCTCTGCTTTCCCAGAGACTCAGCATGTCACGGTGCTCGCTCTCAGCAGAAGCTTTTTTCTGAAAAGGCAAACTTACGGCTCCTTCTCCCACAAGGAAGGTGCCAGGCATGAAAGCTAATGCAGCTCTTCACTATCCTCCTGCAGCCTAGCCACAGGCACAACAGCACTGGGGATCTCTGCTTTCCCAGAGACTCAGCATGTCACGGTGCTCGCTCTCGGCAGAAGCTTTTTTCTGAAAAAGAAAACTTTCGGCTCCTTCTCCCACAGGGAAGGTGCCAGCCCTGAAAACTAATGCAGTTTTTCACTATCCGCCTGCAGCTTATCCACAGCCATAACAGCACTGGGGATCTCTGCTTTCCCAGAGACTCAGCATGTCACGGTGCTCGTTCTCGGCAGAAGCTTTTTCTGAGAAGGCAAACTTACGGCTCCTTCTCCCACAAGGAAGGTGCCAGCCCTGAAAGCTAATGCAGCTCTTCACTATCCTCCTGCAGCCTATCCACAGGCACAACAGCACTGGGGATCTCTGCTTTCCCAGAGACTCAGCATGTCACGGTGCTCACTCTCGCCAGAGCCTTTTTCTGAAAAGGCAAACTTACGGCTCCTTCTCCCACAAGGAAGGTGCCAGCCCTGAAAGATCTTGCTGGTATTCACTATCCCTCTGCAGCCTATCTTTAGCCGCAACAGCACTGGGGATCTCTGCTTTCCCAGAGACTCAGCATGTCACGGTGCTCGTTCTCGGCAGAAGCTTTTTCTGAGAAGGCAAAAGTGTGGCTCCTTCTCCCACAAGGAAGGTGCTAGCCCTGAAAGATCTTGCTGGTATTCACTATCCCTCTGCAGCCTATCCACAGGCACAACAGCTTTGGGGATCTCTGCTTTCCCAGAGACTCAGCATGTCACGGTGCTCGCTCTCGGCAGAAGCTTTTTTCTGAAAAGGCAAACTTACGGCTCCTTCTCCCACAGGGAAGGTGCCAGCCCTGAAAACTAATGCAGTTTTTCACTATCCCTCTGCAGCCTATCCACAGCCACAACAGCTTTGGGGATCTCTGCTTTCCCAGAGACTCAGCATGTCACGGTGCTCGCTCTCGGCAGAAGCTTTTTTCTGAAAAGGCAAACTTACGGCTCCTTCTCCCACAGGGAAGGTGCCAGCCCTGAAAACTAATGCAGTTTTTCACTATCCCTCTGCAGCCTATCCACAGGCACAACAGCTTTTGGGATCTCTGCTTTCCCAGAGACTCAGCATGTCACGGTGCTCGTTCTCGGCAGAAGCTTTTTATGAGAAGGCAAAACTGTGGCTCCTTCTCCCACAAGGAAGGTGCTAGCCCTGAAAGATCTTGCTGGTATTCACTATCCCTCTGCAGCCTATCCACAGGCACAACAGCTTTGGGGATCTCTGCTTTCCCAGAGACTCAGCATGTCACGGTGCTCGCTCTCGGCAGAAGCTTTTTTCTGAAAAGGCAAACTTACGGCTCCTTCTCCCACAGGGAAGGTGCCAGCCCTGAAAACTAATGCAGTTTTTCACTATCCCTCTGCAGCCTATCCACAGGCACAACAGCTTTGGGGATCTCTGCTTTCCCAGAGACTCAGCATGTCACGGTGCTCGCTCTCGGCAGAAGCTTTTTTCTGAAAAAGAAAACTTTCGGCTCCTTCTCCCACAAGGAAGGTGCCAGGCCTGAAAGCTAATGCAGCTCTTCACTATCCTCCTGCAGCCTATCCACAGGCACAACAGCACTGGGGATCTCTGCTTTCCCAGAGACTCAGCATGTCACGGTGCTCGCTCTCGGCAGAAGCTTTTTTCTGAAAAGGCAAACTTACGGCTCCTTCTCCCACAGGGAAGGTGCCAGCCCTGAAAACTAATGCAGTTTTTCACTATCCCTCTGCAGCCTATCCACAGGCACAACAGCTTTTGGGATCTCTGCTTTCCCAGAGACTCAGCATGTCACGGTGCTCGCTCTCGGCAGAAGCTTTTTTCTGAAAAGGCAAACTTACGGCTCCTTCTCCCACAGGGAAGGTGCCAGCCCTGAAAACTAATGCAGTTTTTCACTATCCCTCTGCAGCCTATCCACAGGCACAACAGCTTTTGGGATCTCTGCTTTCCCAGAGACTCAGCATGTCACGGTGCTCGTTCTCGGCAGAAGCTTTTTTCTGAAAAGGCAAACTTACGGCTCCTTCTCCCACAGGGAAGGTGCCAGCCCTGAAAACTAATGCAGTTTTTCACTATCCCTCTGCAGCCTATCCACAGGCACAACAGCTTTGGGGATCTCTGCTTTCCCAGAGACTCAGCATGTCACGGTGCCCGCTCTCGGCAGAAGCTTTTTTCTGAAAAAGAAAACTTTCGGCTCCTTCTCCCACAGGGAAGGTGCCAGCACTGAAAATTAATGCAGTTTTTCACTATCCCTCTGCAGCCTATCCACAGGCACAACAGCTTTGGGGATCTCTGCTTTCCCAGAGACTCAGCATGTCACGGTGCTCACTCTCGCCAGAGCCTTTTTCTGAAAAGGCAAACTTACGGCTCCTTCTCCCACAAGGAAGGTGCCAGCCCTGAAAGATCTTGCTGGTATTCACTATCCCTCTGCAGCCTATCTTTAGCCGCAACAGCACTGGGGATCTCTGCTTTCCCAGAGACTCAGCATGTCACGGTGCTCGTTCTCGGCAGAAGCTTTTTCTGATAAGGCAAACGTCTGGCTCCTTCTCCCACAAGGAAGGTGCTAGCCCTGAAAGATCTTGCTGGTCTTCACTATCCCTCTGCAGCCTATCCACAGGCACAACAGCTTTGGGGATCTCTGCTTTCCCAGAGACTCAGCATGTCACGGTGCTCGCTCTCGGCAGAAGCTTTTTTCTGAAAAAGAAAACTTTCGGGTCCTTCTACCACAGGGAAGGTGCCAGCCCTGAAAACTAATGCAGTTTTTCACTATCCCTCTGCAGCCTATCCACAGGCACAACAGCTTTGGGGATCTCTGCTTTCCCAGAGACTCAGCATGTCACGGTGCTCACTCTCGCCAGAGCCTTTTTCTGAAAAGGCAAACTTATGGCTCCTTCTCCCACAAGGAAGGTGCCAGCCCTGAAAGATCTTGCTGGTATTCACTATCCCTCTGCAGCCTATCTTTAGCCGCAACAGCACTGGGGATCTCTGCTTTCCCAGAGACTCAGCATGTCACGGTGCTCGTTCTCGGCAGAAGCTTTTTCTGAGAAGGCAAACTTACGGCTCCTTCTCCCACAAGGAAGGTGCTAGCCCTGAAAGATCTTGCTGGTATTCACTATCCCTCTGCAGCCTATCCACAGGCACAACAGCTTTGGGGATCTCTGCTTTCCCAGAGACTCAGCATGTCACGGTGCTCGCTCTCGGCAGAAGCTTTTTTCTGAAAAGGCAAACTTACGGCTCCTTCTCCCACAAGGAAGGTGCCAGCCCTGAAAGATCTTGCTGGTCTTCACTATCCCTCTGCAGCCTATCCACAGGCACAACAGCTTTGGGGATCTCTGCTTTCCCAGAGACTCAGCATGTCACGGTGCTTGCTCTCGGCAGAAGCTTTTTTCTGAAAAGAAAACTTTCGGCTCCTTCTCCCACAAGGAAGGTGCCAGGCCTGAAAGTTAATGCAGCTCTTCACTATCCTCCTGCAGCCTATCCACAGGCAAAACAGCACTGGAGATCTCTGCTTTCCCAGAGACTCAGCATGTCACGGTGCTCACTCTCGCCAGAGCCTTTTTCTGAAAAGGCAAACTTACGGCTCCTTCTCCCACAGGGAAGGTGCCAGCCCTGAAAGATCTTGCTGGTATTCACTATCCCTCTGCAGCCTATCTTTAGCCGCAACAGCACTGGGGATCTCTGCTTTCCCAGAGACTCAGCATGTCACGGTGCTTGTTCTCGGCAGAAGCTTTTTCTGAGAAGGCAAAAGTGTGGCTCCTTCTCCCACAAGGAAGGTGCTAGCCCTGAAAGATCTTGCTGGTATTCACTATCCCTCTGCAGCCTATCCACAGGCACAACAGCTTTGGGGATCTCTGCTTTCCCAGAGACTCAGCATGTCACGGTGCTCGCTCTCGGCAGAAGCTTTTTTCTGAAAAGGCAAACTTACGGCTCCTTCTCCCACAGGGAAGGTGCCAGCCCTGAAATCTAATGCAGTTTTTCACTATCCCTCTGCAGCCTATCCACAGGCACAACAGCTTTGGGGATCTCTGCTTTCCCAGAGACTCAGCATGTCACGGTGCTCGCTCTCGGCAGAAGCTTTTTTCTGAAAAAGAAAACTTTCGGCTCCTTCTCCCACAAGGAAGGTGCCAGGCCTGAAAGCTAATGCAGCTCTTCACTATCCTCCTGCAGCCTATCCACAGGCACAACAGCACTGGGGATCTCTGCTTTCCCAGAGACTCAGCATGTCACGGTGCTCACTCTCGCCAGAGCCTTTTTCTGAAAAGGCAAACTTACGGCTCCTTCTCCCACAAGGAAGGTGCCAGCCCTGAAAGATCTTGCTGGTCTTCACTATCCCTCTGCAGCCTATCTTTAGCCGCAACTGCACTGGGGATCTCTGCTTTCCCAGAGACTCAGCATGTCACGGTGCTCGTTCTCGGCAGAAGCTTTTTCTGATAAGGCAAATGTCTGGCTCCTTCTCCCACAAGGAAGGTGCTAGCCCTGAAAGATCTTGCTGGTATTCACTATCCCTCTGCAGCCTATCCACAGGCACAACAGCTTTGGGGATCTCTGCTTTCCCAGAGACTCAGCATGTCACGGTGCTCGCTCTCGGCAGAAGCTTTTTTCTGAAAAGGCAAACTTACGGCTCCTTCTCCCACAAGGAAGGTGCCAGCCCTGAAAGATCTTGCTGGTCTTCACTATCCCCCTGCAGCCTATCTTTAGCCGCAACAGCATTGGGGATCTCTGCTTTCCCAGAGACTCAGCATGTCACGGTGCTCATTCTCGGCAGAAGCTTTTTTCTGAAAAGGCAAACTTACGGCTCCTTCTCCCACAGGGAAGGTGCCAGCCCTGAAAACTAATGCAGTTTTTCACTATCCCTCTGCAGCCTATCCACAGGCACAACAGCTTTGGGGATCTCTGCTTTCCCAGAGACTCAGCATGTCACGGTGCTCGCTCTCAGCAGAAGCTTTTTTCTGAAAAGGCAAACTTACGGCTCCTTCTCCCACAAGGAAGGTGCCAGGCATGAAAGCTAATGCAGCTCTTCACTATCCTCCTGCAGCCTAGCCACAGGCACAACAGCACTGGGGATCTCTGCTTTCCCAGAGACTCAGCATGTCACGGTGCTCGCTCTCGGCAGAAGCTTTTTTCTGAAAAAGAAAACTTTCAGCTCCTTCTCCCACAGGGAAGGTGCCAGCCCTGAAAACTAATGCAGTTTTTCACTATCCGCCTGCAGCTTATCCACAGCCATAACAGCACTGGGGATCTCTGCTTTCCCAGAGACTCAGCATGTCACGGTGCTCGCTCTCGGCAGAAGCTTTTTTCTGAAAAGGCAAACTTACGGCTCCTTCTCCCACAGGGAAGGTGCCAGCCCTGAAAACTAATGCAGTTTTTCACTATCCCTCTGCAGCCTATCCACAGGCACAACAGCTTTTGGGATCTCTGCTTTCCCAGAGACTCAGCATGTCACGGTGCTCGTTCTCGGCAGAAGCTTTTTTCTGAAAAGGCAAACTTACGGCTCCTTCTCCCACAGGGAAGGTGCCAGCCCTGAAAACTAATGCAGTTTTTCACTATCCCTCTGCAGCCTATCCACAGGCACAACAGCTTTGGGGATCTCTGCTTTCCCAGAGACTCAGCATGTCACGGTGCCCGCTCTCGGCAGAAGCTTTTTTCTGAAAAAGAAAACTTTCGGCTCCTTCTCCCACAGGGAAGGTGCCAGCACTGAAAATTAATGCAGTTTTTCACTATCCCTCTGCAGCCTATCCACAGGCACAACAGCTTTGGGGATCTCTGCTTTCCCAGAGACTCAGCATGTCACGGTGCTCACTCTCGCCAGAGCCTTTTTCTGAAAAGGCAAACTTACGGCTCCTTCTCCCACAAGGAAGGTGCCAGCCCTGAAAGATCTTGCTGGTATTCACTATCCCTCTGCAGCCTATCTTTAGCCGCAACAGCACTGGGGATCTCTGCTTTCCCAGAGACTCAGCATGTCACGGTGCTCGTTCTCGGCAGAAGCTTTTTCTGAGAAGGCAAACTTACGGCTCCTTCTCCCACAAGGAAGGTGCTAGCCCTGAAAGATCTTGCTGGTATTCACTATCCCTCTGCAGCCTATCCACAGGCACAACAGCTTTGGGGATCTCTGCTTTCCCAGAGACTCAGCATGTCACGGTGCTCGCTCTCGGCAGAAGCTTTTTTCTGAAAAGGCAAACTTACGGCTCCTTCTCCCACAAGGAAGGTGCCAGCCCTGAAAGATCTTGCTGGTCTTCACTATCCCTCTGCAGCCTATCCACAGGCACAACAGCTTTGGGGATCTCTGCTTTCCCAGAGACTCAGCATGTCACGGTGCTTGCTCTCGGCAGAAGCTTTTTTCTGAAAAGAAAACTTTCGGCTCCTTCTCCCACAAGGAAGGTGCCAGGCCTGAAAGTTAATGCAGCTCTTCACTATCCTCCTGCAGCCTATCCACAGGCAAAACAGCACTGGAGATCTCTGCTTTCCCAGAGACTCAGCATGTCACGGTGCTCACTCTCGCCAGAGCCTTTTTCTGAAAAGGCAAACTTACGGCTCCTTCTCCCACAGGGAAGGTGCCAGCCCTGAAAGATCTTGCTGGTATTCACTATCCCTCTGCAGCCTATCTTTAGCCGCAACAGCACTGGGGATCTCTGCTTTCCCAGAGACTCAGCATGTCACGGTGCTTGTTCTCGGCAGAAGCTTTTTCTGAGAAGGCAAAAGTGTGGCTCCTTCTCCCACAAGGAAGGTGCTAGCCCTGAAAGATCTTGCTGGTATTCACTATCCCTCTGCAGCCTATCCACAGGCACAACAGCTTTGGGGATCTCTGCTTTCCCAGAGACTCAGCATGTCACGGTGCTCGCTCTCGGCAGAAGCTTTTTTCTGAAAAGGCAAACTTACGGCTCCTTCTCCCACAGGGAAGGTGCCAGCCCTGAAAACTAATGCAGTTTTTCACTATCCCTCTGCAGCCTATCCACAGGCACAACAGCTTTGGGGATCTCTGCTTTCCCAGAGACTCAGCATGTCACGGTGCTCGCTCTCGGCAGAAGCTTTTTTCTGAAAAAGAAAACTTTCGGCTCCTTCTCCCACAAGGAAGGTGCCAGGCCTGAAAGCTAATGCAGCTCTTCACTATCCTCCTGCAGCCTATCCACAGGCACAACAGCACTGGGGATCTCTGCTTTCCCAGAGACTCTGCATGTCACGGTGCTCACTCTCGCCAGAGCCTTTTTCTGAAAAGGCAAACTTACGGCTCCTTCTCCCACAAGGAAGGTGCCAGCCCTGAAAGATCTTGCTGGTCTTCACTATCCCTCTGCAGCCTATCTTTAGCCGCAACTGCACTGGGGATCTCTGCTTTCCCAGAGACTCAGCATGTCACGGTGCTCGTTCTCGGCAGAAGCTTTTTCTGATAAGGCAAACGTCTGGCTCCTTCTCCCACAAGGAAGGTGCTAGCCCTGAAAGATCTTGCTGGTATTCACTATCCCTCTGCAGCCTATCCACAGGCACAACAGCTTTGGGGATCTCTGCTTTCCCAGAGACTCAGCATGTCACGGTGCTCGCTCTCGGCAGAAGCTTTTTTCTGAAAAGGCAAACTTACGGCTCCTTCTCCCACAAGGAAGGTGCCAGCCCTGAAAGATCTTGCTGGTCTTCACTATCCCCCTGCAGCCTATCTTTAGCCGCAACAGCATTGGGGATCTCTGCTTTCCCAGAGACTCAGCATGTCACGGTGCTCATTCTCGGCAGAAGCTTTTTTCTGAAAAGGCAAACTTACGGCTCCTTCTCCCACAGGGAAGGTGCCAGCCCTGAAAACTAATGCAGTTTTTCACTATCCCTCTGCAGCCTATCCACAGGCACAACAGCTTTGGGGATCTCTGCTTTCCCAGAGACTCAGCATGTCACGGTGCTCGCTCTCAGCAGAAGCTTTTTTCTGAAAAGGCAAACTTACGGCTCCTTCTCCCACAAGGAAGGTGCCAGGCATGAAAGCTAATGCAGCTCTTCACTATCCTCCTGCAGCCTAGCCACAGGCACAACAGCACTGGGGATCTCTGCTTTCCCAGAGACTCAGCATGTCACGGTGCTCGCTCTCGGCAGAAGCTTTTTTCTGAAAAAGAAAACTTTCGGCTCCTTCTCCCACAGGGAAGGTGCCAGCCCTGAAAACTAATGCAGTTTTTCACTATCCGCCTGCAGCTTATCCACAGCCATAACAGCACTGGGGATCTCTGCTTTCCCAGAGACTCAGCATGTCACGGTGCTCGTTCTCGGCAGAAGCTTTTTCTGAGAAGGCAAACTTACGGCTCCTTCTCCCACAAGGAAGGTGCCAGCCCTGAAAGCTAATGCAGCTCTTCACTATCCTCCTGCAGCCTATCCACAGGCACAACAGCACTGGGGATCTCTGCTTTCCCAGAGACTCAGCATGTCACGGTGCTCACTCTCGCCAGAGCCTTTTTCTGAAAAGGCAAACTTACGGCTCCTTCTCCCACAAGGAAGGTGCCAGCCCTGAAAGATCTTGCTGGTATTCACTATCCCTCTGCAGCCTATCTTTAGCCGCAACAGCACTGGGGATCTCTGCTTTCCCAGAGACTCAGCATGTCACGGTGCTCGTTCTCGGCAGAAGCTTTTTCTGAGAAGGCAAAAGTGTGGCTCCTTCTCCCACAAGGAAGGTGCTAGCCCTGAAAGATCTTGCTGGTATTCACTATCCCTCTGCAGCCTATCCACAGGCACAACAGCTTTGGGGATCTCTGCTTTCCCAGAGACTCAGCATGTCACGGTGCTCGCTCTCGGCAGAAGCTTTTTTCTGAAAAGGCAAACTTACGGCTCCTTCTCCCACAGGGAAGGTGCCAGCCCTGAAAACTAATGCAGTTTTTCACTATCCCTCTGCAGCCTATCCACAGGCACAACAGCTTTTGGGATCTCTGCTTTCCCAGAGACTCAGCATGTCACGGTGCTCGCTCTCGGCAGAAGCTTTTTTCTGAAAAGGCAAACTTACGGCTCCTTCTCCCACAGGGAAGGTGCCAGCCCTGAAAACTAATGCAGTTTTTCACTATCCCTCTGCAGCCTATCCACAGGCACAACAGCTTTTGGGATCTCTGCTTTCCCAGAGACTCAGCATGTCACGGTGCTCGTTCTCGGCAGAAGCTTTTTTCTGAAAAGGCAAACTTACGGCTCCTTCTCCCACAGGGAAGGTGCCAGCCCTGAAAACTAATGCAGTTTTTCACTATCCCTCTGCAGCCTATCCACAGGCACAACAGCTTTGGGGATCTCTGCTTTCCCAGAGACTCAGCATGTCACGGTGCTCGCTCTCGGCAGAAGCTTTTTTCTGAAAAAGAAAACTTTCGGCTCCTTCTACCACAGGGAAGGTGCCAGCCCTGAAAACTAATGCAGTTTTTCACTATCCCTCTGCAGCCTATCCACAGGCACAACAGCTTTGGGGATCTCTGCTTTCCCAGAGACTCAGCATGTCACGGTGCTCACTCTCGCCAGAGCCTTTTTCTGAAAAGGCAAACTTATGGCTCCTTCTCCCACAAGGAAGGTGCCAGCCCTGAAAGATCTTGCTGGTATTCACTATCCCTCTGCAGCCTATCTTTAGCCGCAACAGCACTGGGGATCTCTGCTTTCCCAGAGACTCAGCATGTCACGGTGCTCGTTCTCGGCAGAAGCTTTTTCTGAGAAGGCAAACTTACGGCTCCTTCTCCCACAAGGAAGGTGCTAGCCCTGAAAGATCTTGCTGGTATTCACTATCCCTCTGCAGCCTATCCACAGGCACAACAGCTTTGGGGATCTCTGCTTTCCCAGAGACTCAGCATGTCACGGTGCTCGCTCTCGGCAGAAGCTTTTTTCTGAAAAGGCAAACTTACGGCTCCTTCTCCCACAAGGAAGGTGCCAGCCCTGAAAGATCTTGCTGGTCTTCACTATCCCTCTGCAGCCTATCCACAGGCACAACAGCTTTGGGGATCTCTGCTTTCCCAGAGACTCAGCATGTCACGGTGCTTGCTCTCGGCAGAAGCTTTTTTCTGAAAAGAAAACTTTCGGCTCCTTCTCCCACAAGGAAGGTGCCAGGCCTGAAAGGTAATGCAGCTCTTCACTATCCTCCTGCAGCCTATCCACAGGCAAAACAGCACTGGGGATCTCTGCTTTCCCAGAGACTCAGCATGTCACGGTGCTCACTCTCGCCAGAGCCTTTTTCTGAAAAGGCAAACTTACGGCTCCTTCTCCCACAGGGAAGGTGCCAGCCCTGAAAGATCTTGCTGGTATTCACTATCCCTCTGCAGCCTATCTTTAGCCGCAACAGCACTGGGGATCTCTGCTTTCCCAGAGACTCAGCATGTCACGGTGCTTGTTCTCGGCAGAAGCTTTTTCTGAGAAGGCAAAAGTGTGGCTCCTTCTCCCACAAGGAAGGTGCTAGCCCTGAAAGATCTTGCTGGTATTCACTATCCCTCTGCAGCCTATCCACAGGCACAACAGCTTTGGGGATCTCTGCTTTCCCAGAGACTCAGCATGTCACGGTGCTCGCTCTCGGCAGAAGCTTTTTTCTGAAAAGGCAAACTTACGGCTCCTTCTCCCACAGGGAAGGTGCCAGCCCTGAAAACTAATGCAGTTTTTCACTATCCCTCTGCAGCCTATCCACAGGCACAACAGCTTTGGGGATCTCTGCTTTCCCAGAGACTCAGCATGTCACGGTGCTCACTCTCGCCAGAGCCTTTTTCTGAAAAGGCAAACTTATGGCTCCTTCTCCCACAAGGAAGGTGCCAGCCCTGAAAGATCTTGCTGGTATTCACTATCCCTCTGCAGCCTATCTTTAGCCGCAACAGCACTGGGGATCTCTGCTTTCCCAGAGACTCAGCATGTCACGGTGCTCGTTCTCGGCAGAAGCTTTTTCTGAGAAGGCAAACTTACGGCTCCTTCTCCCACAAGGAAGGTGCTAGCCCTGAAAGATCTTGCTGGTATTCACTATCCCTCTGCAGCCTATCCACAGGCACAACAGCTTTGGGGATCTCTGCTTTCCCAGAGACTCAGCATGTCACGGTGCTCGCTCTCGGCAGAAGCTTTTTTCTGAAAAGGCAAACTTACGGCTCCTTCTCCCACAAGGAAGGTGCCAGCCCTGAAAGATCTTGCTGGTCTTCACTATCCCTCTGCAGCCTATCCACAGGCACAACAGCTTTGGGGATCTCTGCTTTCCCAGAGACTCAGCATGTCACGGTGCTTGCTCTCGGCAGAAGCTTTTTTCTGAAAAGAAAACTTTCGGCTCCTTCTCCCACAAGGAAGGTGCCAGGCCTGAAAGTTAATGCAGCTCTTCACTATCCTCCTGCAGCCTATCCACAGGCAAAACAGCACTGGAGATCTCTGCTTTCCCAGAGACTCAGCATGTCACGGTGCTCACTCTCGCCAGAGCCTTTTTCTGAAAAGGCAAACTTACGGCTCCTTCTCCCACAGGGAAGGTGCCAGCCCTGAAAGATCTTGCTGGTATTCACTATCCCTCTGCAGCCTATCTTTAGCCGCAACAGCACTGGGGATCTCTGCTTTCCCAGAGACTCAGCATGTCACGGTGCTTGTTCTCGGCAGAAGCTTTTTCTGAGAAGGCAAAAGTGTGGCTCCTTCTCCCACAAGGAAGGTGCTAGCCCTGAAAGATCTTGCTGGTATTCACTATCCCTCTGCAGCCTATCCACAGGCACAACAGCTTTGGGGATCTCTGCTTTCCCAGAGACTCAGCATGTCACGGTGCTCGCTCTCGGCAGAAGCTTTTTTCTGAAAAGGCAAACTTACGGCTCCTTCTCCCACAGGGAAGGTGCCAGCCCTGAAAACTAATGCAGTTTTTCACTATCCCTCTGCAGCCTATCCACAGGCACAACAGCTTTGGGGATCTCTGCTTTCCCAGAGACTCAGCATGTCACGGTGCTCGCTCTCGGCAGAAGCTTTTTTCTGAAAAAGAAAACTTTCGGCTCCTTCTCCCACAAGGAAGGTGCCAGGCCTGAAAGCTAATGCAGCTCTTCACTATCCTCCTGCAGCCTATCCACAGGCACAACAGCACTGGGGATCTCTGCTTTCCCAGAGACTCAGCATGTCACGGTGCTCACTCTCACCAGAGCCTTTTTCTGAAAAGGCAAACTTACGGCTCCTTCTCCCACAAGGAAGGTGCCAGCCCTGAAAGATCTTGCTGGTCTTCACTATCCCTCTGCAGCCTATCTTTAGCCGCAACTGCACTGGGGATCTCTGCTTTCCCAGAGACTCAGCATGTCACGGTGCTCGTTCTCGGCAGAAGCTTTTTCTGATAAGGCAAACGTCTGGCTCCTTCTCCCACAAGGAAGGTGCTAGCCCTGAAAGATCTTGCTGGTATTCACTATCCCTCTGCAGCCTATCCACAGGCACAACAGCTTTGGGGATCTCTGCTTTCCCAGAGACTCAGCATGTCACGGTGCTCGCTCTCGGCAGAAGCTTTTTTCTGAAAAGGCAAACTTACGGCTCCTTCTCCCACAAGGAAGGTGCCAGCCCTGAAAGATCTTGCTGGTCTTCACTATCCCCCTGCAGCCTATCTTTAGCCGCAACAGCATTGGGGATCTCTGCTTTCCCAGAGACTCAGCATGTCACGGTGCTCATTCTCGGCAGAAGCTTTTTTCTGAAAAGGCAAACTTACGGCTCCTTCTCCCACAGGGAAGGTGCCAGCCCTGAAAACTAATGCAGTTTTTCACTATCCCTCTGCAGCCTATCCACAGGCACAACAGCTTTGGGGATCTCTGCTTTCCCAGAGACTCAGCATGTCACGGTGCTCGCTCTCAGCAGAAGCTTTTTTCTGAAAAGGCAAACTTACGGCTCCTTCTCCCACAAGGAAGGTGCCAGGCATGAAAGCTAATGCAGCTCTTCACTATCCTCCTGCAGCCTAGCCACAGGCACAACAGCACTGGGGATCTCTGCTTTCCCAGAGACTCAGCATGTCACGGTGCTCGCTCTCGGCAGAAGCTTTTTTCTGAAAAAGAAAACTTTCGGCTCCTTCTCCCACAGGGAAGGTGCCAGCCCTGAAAACTAATGCAGTTTTTCACTATCCGCCTGCAGCTTATCCACAGCCATAACAGCACTGGGGATCTCTGCTTTCCCAGAGACTCAGCATGTCACGGTGCTCGTTCTCGGCAGAAGCTTTTTCTGAGAAGGCAAACTTACGGCTCCTTCTCCCACAAGGAAGGTGCCAGCCCTGAAAGCTAATGCAGCTCTTCACTATCCTCCTGCAGCCTATCCACAGGCACAACAGCACTGGGGATCTCTGCTTTCCCAGAGACTCAGCATGTCACGGTGCTCACTCTCGCCAGAGCCTTTTTCTGAAAAGGCAAACTTACGGCTCCTTCTCCCACAAGGAAGGTGCCAGCCCTGAAAGATCTTGCTGGTATTCACTATCCCTCTGCAGCCTATCTTTAGCCGCAACAGCACTGGGGATCTCTGCTTTCCCAGAGACTCAGCATGTCACGGTGCTCGTTCTCGGCAGAAGCTTTTTCTGAGAAGGCAAAAGTGTGGCTCCTTCTCCCACAAGGAAGGTGCTAGCCCTGAAAGATCTTGCTGGTATTCACTATCCCTCTGCAGCCTATCCACAGGCACAACAGCTTTGGGGATCTCTGCTTTCCCAGAGACTCAGCATGTCACGGTGCTCGCTCTCGGCAGAAGCTTTTTTCTGAAAAGGCAAACTTACGGCTCCTTCTCCCACAGGGAAGGTGCCAGCCCTGAAAACTAATGCAGTTTTTCACTATCCCTCTGCAGCCTATCCACAGGCACAACAGCTTTTGGGATCTCTGCTTTCCCAGAGACTCAGCATGTCACGGTGCTCGCTCTCGGCAGAAGCTTTTTTCTGAAAAGGCAAACTTACGGCTCCTTCTCCCACAGGGAAGGTGCCAGCCCTGAAAACTAATGCAGTTTTTCACTATCCCTCTGCAGCCTATCCACAGGCACAACAGCTTTTGGGATCTCTGCTTTCCCAGAGACTCAGCATGTCACGGTGCTCGTTCTCGGCAGAAGCTTTTTTCTGAAAAGGCAAACTTACGGCTCCTTCTCCCACAGGGAAGGTGCCAGCCCTGAAAACTAATGCAGTTTTTCACTATCCCTCTGCAGCCTATCCACAGGCACAACAGCTTTGGGGATCTCTGCTTTCCCAGAGACTCAGCATGTCACGGTGCTCGCTCTCGGCAGAAGCTTTTTTCTGAAAAAGAAAACTTTCGGCTCCTTCTACCACAGGGAAGGTGCCAGCCCTGAAAACTAATGCAGTTTTTCACTATCCCTCTGCAGCCTATCCACAGGCACAACAGCTTTGGGGATCTCTGCTTTCCCAGAGACTCAGCATGTCACGGTGCTCACTCTCGCCAGAGCCTTTTTCTGAAAAGGCAAACTTATGGCTCCTTCTCCCACAAGGAAGGTGCCAGCCCTGAAAGATCTTGCTGGTATTCACTATCCCTCTGCAGCCTATCTTTAGCCGCAACAGCACTGGGGATCTCTGCTTTCCCAGAGACTCAGCATGTCACGGTGCTCGTTCTCGGCAGAAGCTTTTTCTGAGAAGGCAAACTTACGGCTCCTTCTCCCACAAGGAAGGTGCTAGCCCTGAAAGATCTTGCTGGTATTCACTATCCCTCTGCAGCCTATCCACAGGCACAACAGCTTTGGGGATCTCTGCTTTCCCAGAGACTCAGCATGTCACGGTGCTCGCTCTCGGCAGAAGCTTTTTTCTGAAAAGGCAAACTTACGGCTCCTTCTCCCACAAGGAAGGTGCCAGCCCTGAAAGATCTTGCTGGTCTTCACTATCCCTCTGCAGCCTATCCACAGGCACAACAGCTTTGGGGATCTCTGCTTTCCCAGAGACTCAGCATGTCACGGTGCTTGCTCTCGGCAGAAGCTTTTTTCTGAAAAGAAAACTTTCGGCTCCTTCTCCCACAAGGAAGGTGCCAGGCCTGAAAGGTAATGCAGCTCTTCACTATCCTCCTGCAGCCTATCCACAGGCAAAACAGCACTGGGGATCTCTGCTTTCCCAGAGACTCAGCATGTCACGGTGCTCACTCTCGCCAGAGCCTTTTTCTGAAAAGGCAAACTTACGGCTCCTTCTCCCACAGGGAAGGTGCCAGCCCTGAAAGATCTTGCTGGTATTCACTATCCCTCTGCAGCCTATCTTTAGCCGCAACAGCACTGGGGATCTCTGCTTTCCCAGAGACTCAGCATGTCACGGTGCTTGTTCTCGGCAGAAGCTTTTTCTGAGAAGGCAAAAGTGTGGCTCCTTCTCCCACAAGGAAGGTGCTAGCCCTGAAAGATCTTGCTGGTATTCACTATCCCTCTGCAGCCTATCCACAGGCACAACAGCTTTGGGGATCTCTGCTTTCCCAGAGACTCAGCATGTCACGGTGCTCGCTCTCGGCAGAAGCTTTTTTCTGAAAAGGCAAACTTACGGCTCCTTCTCCCACAGGGAAGGTGCCAGCCCTGAAAACTAATGCAGTTTTTCACTATCCCTCTGCAGCCTATCCACAGGCACAACAGCTTTGGGGATCTCTGCTTTCCCAGAGACTCAGCATGTCACGGTGCTCGCTCTCGGCAGAAGCTTTTTTCTGAAAAAGAAAACTTTCGGCTCCTTCTCCCACAAGGAAGGTGCCAGGCCTGAAAGCTAATGCAGCTCTTCACTATCCTCCTGCAGCCTATCCACAGGCACAACAGCACTGGGGATCTCTGCTTGCCCAGAGACTCAGCATGTCACGGTGCTCACTCTCGCCAGAGCCTTTTTCTGAAAAGGCAAACTTACGGCACCTTCTCCCACAGGGAAGGTGCCAGCCCTGAAAGATCTTGCTGGTCTTCACTATCCCTCTGCAGCCTATCTTTAGCCGCAACAGCTTTGGGGATCTCTGCTTTCCCAGAGACTCAGCATGTCACGGTGCTCGTTCTCGGCAGAAGCTTTTTCTGATAAGGCAAACGTCTGGCTCCTTCTCCCACAAGGAAGGTGCTAGCCCTGAAAGATCTTGCTGGTATTCACTATCCCCCTGCAGCCTATCTTTAGCCGCAACAGCATTGGGGATCTCTGCTTTCCCAGAGACTCAGCATGTCACGGTGCCCGCTCTCGGCAGAAGCTTTTTTCTGAAAAGGCAAACTTACGGCTCCTTCTCCCACAGGGAAGGTGCCAGCCCTGAAAATTAATGCAGTTTTTCACTATCCCTCTGCAGCCTATCCACAGGCACAACAGCTTTGGGGATCTCTGCTTTCCCAGAGACTCAGCATATCACGGTGCTCGCTCTCGGCAGAAGCTTTTTTCTGAAAAAGAAAACTTTCGGCTCCTTCTACCACAGGGAAGGTGCCAGCCCTGAAAACTAATGCAGTTTTTCACTATCCCTCTGCAGCCTATCCACAGGCACAACAGCTTTGGGGATCTCTGCTTTCCCAGAGACTCAGCATGTCACGGTGCTCACTCTCGCCAGAGCCTTTTTCTGAAAAGGCAAACTTACGGCTCCTTCTCCCACAAGGAAGGTGCCAGCCCTGAAAGATCTTGCTGGTATTCACTATCCCTCTGCAGCCTATCTTTAGCCGCAACAGCACTGGGGATCTCTGCTTTCCCAGAGACTCAGCATGTCACGGTGCTCGTTCTCGGCAGAAGCTTTTTCTGATAAGACAAACGTCTGGCTCCTTCTCCCACAAGGAAGGTGCTAGCCCTGAAAGATCTTGCTGGTATTCACTATCCCTCTGCAGCCTATCCACAGGCACAACAGCTTTGGGGATCTCTGCTTTCCCAGAGACTCAGCATGTCACGGTGCTCGCTCTCGGCAGAAGCTTTTTTCTGAAAAGGCAAACTTACGGCTCCTTCTCCCACAAGGAAGGTGCCAGCCCTGAAAGATCTTGCTGGTCTTCACTATCCCTCTGCAGCCTATCCACAGGCACAACAGCTTTGGGGATCTCTGCTTTCCCAGAGACTCAGCATGTCACGGTGCTCGCTCTCGGCAGAAGCTTTTTTCTGAAAAGAAAACTTTCGGCTCCTTCTCCCACAAGGAAGGTGCCAGGCCTGAAAGCTAATGCAGCTCTTCACTATCCTCCTGCAGCCTATCCACAGGCAAAACAGCACTGGGGATCTCTGCTTTCCCAGAGACTCAGCATGTCACGGTGCTCACTCTCGCCAGAGCCTTTTTCTGAAAAGGCAAACTTACGGCTCCTTCTCCCACA
Organism: Astur gentilis; assembly: GCF_929443795.1. NCBI lineage: Eukaryota > Metazoa > Chordata > Aves > Accipitriformes > Accipitridae > Astur > Astur gentilis. Next base: position 198,120 of record NW_026061111.1, on the reverse strand, counting down.
AGGAAGGTGCCAACCCTGAAAGATCTTTCTGGTATTCACTATCCCTCTGCAGCCTATCTTTAGCCGCAACAGCACTGGGGATCTCTGCTTTCCCAGAGACTCAGCATGTCACGGTGCTTGTTCTCGGCAGAAGCTTTTTCTGAGAAGGCAAAAGTGTGGCTCCTTCTCCCACAAGGAAGGTGCTAGCCCTGAAAGATCTTGCTGGTATTCACTATCCCTCTGCAGCCTATCCACAGGCACAACAGCTTTGGGGATCTCTGCTTTCCCAGAGACTCAGCATGTCACGGTGCTCGCTCTCGGCAGAAGCTTTTTTCTGAAAAGGCAAACTTACGGCTCCTTCTCCCACAGGGAAGGTGCCAGCCCTGAAAACTAATGCAGTTTTTCACTATCCCTCTGCAGCCTATCCACAGGCACAACAGCTTTGGGGATCTCTGCTTTCCCAGAGACTCAGCATGTCACGGTGCTCGCTCTCGGCAGAAGCTTTTTTCTGAAAAAGAAAACTTTCGGCTCCTTCTCCCACAAGGAAGGTGCCAGGCCTGAAAGCTAATGCAGCTCTTCACTATCCTCCTGCAGCCTATCCACAGGCACAACAGCACTGGGGATCTCTGCTTTCCCAGAGACTCAGCATGTCACGGTGCTCACTCTCGCCAGAGCCTTTTTCTGAAAAGGCAAACTTACGGCTCCTTCTCCCACAAGGAAGGTGCCAGCCCTGAAAGATCTTGCTGGTCTTCACTATCCCTCTGCAGCCTATCTTTAGCCGCAACTGCACTGGGGATCTCTGCTTTCCCAGAGACTCAGCATGTCACGGTGCTCGTTCTCGGCAGAAGCTTTTTCTGATAAGGCAAACGTCTGGCTCCTTCTCCCACAAGGAAGGTGCCAGCCCTGAAAGATCTTGCTGGTATTCACTATCCCTCTGCAGCCTATCCACAGGCACAACAGCTTTGGGGATCTCTGCTTTCCCAGAGACTCAGCATGTCACGGTGCTCGCTCTCGGCAGAAGCTTTTTTCTGAAAAGGCAAACTTACGGCTCCTTCTCCCACAAGGAAGGTGCCAGCCCTGAAAGATCTTGCTGGTCTTCACTATCCCCCTGCAGCCTATCTTTAGCCGCAACAGCATTGGGGATCTCTGCTTTCCCAGAGACTCAGCATGTCACGGTGCTCGTTCTCGGCAGAAGCTTTTTTCTGAAAAGGCAAACTTACGGCTCCTTCTCCCACAGGGAAGGTGCCAGCCCTGAAAACTAATGCAGTTTTTCACTATCCCTCTGCAGCCTATCCACAGGCACAACAGCTTTGGGGATCTCTGCTTTCCCAGAGACTCAGCATGTCACGGTGCTCGCTCTCGGCAGAAGCTTTTTTCTGAAAAGGCAAACTTACGGCTCCTTCTCCCACAAGGAAGGTGCCAGGCATGAAAGCTAATGCAGCTCTTCACTATCCTCCTGCAGCCTAGCCACAGGCACAACAGCACTGGGGATCTCTGCTTTCCCAGAGACTCAGCATGTCACGGTGCTCGCTCTCGGCAGAAGCTTTTTTCTGAAAAAGAAAACTTTCGGCTCCTTCTCCCACAGGGAAGGTGCCAGCCCTGAAAACTAATGCAGTTTTTCACTATCCGCCTGCAGCTTATCCACAGCCATAACAGCACTGGGGATCTCTGCTTTCCCAGAGACTCAGCATGTCACGGTGCTCGTTCTCGGCAGAAGCTTTTTTCTGAAAAGGCAAACTTACGGCTCCTTCTCCCACAGGGAAGGTGCCAGCCCTGAAAACTAATGCAGTTTTTCACTATCCCTCTGCAGCCTATCCACAGGCACAACAGCTTTGGGGATCTCTGCTTTCCCAGAGACTCAGCATGTCACGGTGCTCGCTCTCGGCAGAAGCTTTTTTCTGAAAAAGAAAACTTTCGGCTCCTTCTACCACAGGGAAGGTGCCAGCCCTGAAAACTAATGCAGTTTTTCACTATCCCTCTGCAGCCTATCCACAGGCACAACAGCTTTGGGGATCTCTGCTTTCCCAGAGACTCAGCATGTCACGGTGCTCACTCTCGCCAGAGCCTTTTTCTGAAAAGGCAAACTTATGGCTCCTTCTCCCACAAGGAAGGTGCCAGCCCTGAAAGATCTTGCTGGTATTCACTATCCCTCTGCAGCCTATCTTTAGCCGCAACAGCACTGGGGATCTCTGCTTTCCCAGAGACTCAGCATGTCACGGTGCTCGTTCTCGGCAGAAGCTTTTTCTGAGAAGGCAAACTTACGGCTCCTTCTCCCACAAGGAAGGTGCTAGCCCTGAAAGATCTTGCTGGTATTCACTATCCCTCTGCAGCCTATCCACAGGCACAACAGCTTTGGGGATCTCTGCTTTCCCAGAGACTCAGCATGTCACGGTGCTCGCTCTCGGCAGAAGCTTTTTTCTGAAAAGGCAAACTTACGGCTCCTTCTCCCACAAGGAAGGTGCCAGCCCTGAAAGATCTTGCTGGTCTTCACTATCCCTCTGCAGCCTATCCACAGGCACAACAGCTTTGGGGATCTCTGCTTTCCCAGAGACTCAGCATGTCACGGTGCTTGCTCTCGGCAGAAGCTTTTTTCTGAAAAGAAAACTTTCGGCTCCTTCTCCCACAAGGAAGGTGCCAGGCCTGAAAGGTAATGCAGCTCTTCACTATCCTCCTGCAGCCTATCCACAGGCAAAACAGCACTGGGGATCTCTGCTTTCCCAGAGACTCAGCATGTCACGGTGCTCACTCTCGCCAGAGCCTTTTTCTGAAAAGGCAAACTTACGGCTCCTTCTCCCACAGGGAAGGTGCCAGCCCTGAAAGATCTTGCTGGTATTCACTATCCCTCTGCAGCCTATCTTTAGCCGCAACAGCACTGGGGATCTCTGCTTTCCCAGAGACTCAGCATGTCACGGTGCTTGTTCTCGGCAGAAGCTTTTTCTGAGAAGGCAAAAGTGTGGCTCCTTCTCCCACAAGGAAGGTGCTAGCCCTGAAAGATCTTGCTGGTATTCACTATCCCTCTGCAGCCTATCCACAGGCACAACAGCTTTGGGGATCTCTGCTTTCCCAGAGACTCAGCATGTCACGGTGCTCGCTCTCGGCAGAAGCTTTTTTCTGAAAAGGCAAACTTACGGCTCCTTCTCCCACAGGGAAGGTGCCAGCCCTGAAAACTAATGCAGTTTTTCACTATCCCTCTGCAGCCTATCCACAGGCACAACAGCTTTGGGGATCTCTGCTTTCCCAGAGACTCAGCATGTCACGGTGCTCACTCTCGCCAGAGCCTTTTTCTGAAAAGGCAAACTTATGGCTCCTTCTCCCACACGGAAGGTGCCAGCCCTGAAAGATCTTGCTGGTATTCACTATCCCTCTGCAGCCTATCTTTAGCCGCAACAGCACTGGGGATCTCTGCTTTCCCAGAGACTCAGCATGTCACGGTGCTCGTTCTCGGCAGAAGCTTTTTCTGAGAAGGCAAACTTACGGCTCCTTCTCCCACAAGGAAGGTGCTAGCCCTGAAAGATCTTGCTGGTATTCACTATCCCTCTGCAGCCTATCCACAGGCACAACAGCTTTGGGGATCTCTGCTTTCCCAGAGACTCAGCATGTCACGGTGCTCGCTCTCGGCAGAAGCTTTTTTCTGAAAAGGCAAACTTACGGCTCCTTCTCCCACAAGGAAGGTGCCAGCCCTGAAAGATCTTGCTGGTCTTCACTATCCCTCTGCAGCCTATCCACAGGCACAACAGCTTTGGGGATCTCTGCTTTCCCAGAGACTCAGCATGTCACGGTGCTTGCTCTCGGCAGAAGCTTTTTTCTGAAAAGAAAACTTTCGGCTCCTTCTCCCACAAGGAAGGTGCCAGGCCTGAAAGTTAATGCAGCTCTTCACTATCCTCCTGCAGCCTATCCACAGGCAAAACAGCACTGGAGATCTCTGCTTTCCCAGAGACTCAGCATGTCACGGTGCTCACTCTCGCCAGAGCCTTTTTCTGAAAAGGCAAACTTACGGCTCCTTCTCCCACAGGGAAGGTGCCAGCCCTGAAAGATCTTGCTGGTATTCACTATCCCTCTGCAGCCTATCTTTAGCCGCAACAGCACTGGGGATCTCTGCTTTCCCAGAGACTCAGCATGTCACGGTGCTTGTTCTCGGCAGAAGCTTTTTCTGAGAAGGCAAAAGTGTGGCTCCTTCTCCCACAAGGAAGGTGCTAGCCCTGAAAGATCTTGCTGGTATTCACTATCCCTCTGCAGCCTATCCACAGGCACAACAGCTTTGGGGATCTCTGCTTTCCCAGAGACTCAGCATGTCACGGTGCTCGCTCTCGGCAGAAGCTTTTTTCTGAAAAGGCAAACTTACGGCTCCTTCTCCCACAGGGAAGGTGCCAGCCCTGAAAACTAATGCAGTTTTTCACTATCCCTCTGCAGCCTATCCACAGGCACAACAGCTTTGGGGATCTCTGCTTTCCCAGAGACTCAGCATGTCACGGTGCTCGCTCTCGGCAGAAGCTTTTTTCTGAAAAAGAAAACTTTCGGCTCCTTCTCCCACAAGGAAGGTGCCAGGCCTGAAAGCTAATGCAGCTCTTCACTATCCTCCTGCAGCCTATCCACAGGCACAACAGCACTGGGGATCTCTGCTTTCCCAGAGACTCAGCATGTCACGGTGCTCACTCTCACCAGAGCCTTTTTCTGAAAAGGCAAACTTACGGCTCCTTCTCCCACAAGGAAGGTGCCAGCCCTGAAAGATCTTGCTGGTCTTCACTATCCCTCTGCAGCCTATCTTTAGCCGCAACTGCACTGGGGATCTCTGCTTTCCCAGAGACTCAGCATGTCACGGTGCTCGTTCTCGGCAGAAGCTTTTTCTGATAAGGCAAACGTCTGGCTCCTTCTCCCACAAGGAAGGTGCTAGCCCTGAAAGATCTTGCTGGTATTCACTATCCCTCTGCAGCCTATCCACAGGCACAACAGCTTTGGGGATCTCTGCTTTCCCAGAGACTCAGCATGTCACGGTGCTCGCTCTCGGCAGAAGCTTTTTTCTGAAAAGGCAAACTTACGGCTCCTTCTCCCACAAGGAAGGTGCCAGCCCTGAAAGATCTTGCTGGTCTTCACTATCCCCCTGCAGCCTATCTTTAGCCGCAACAGCATTGGGGATCTCTGCTTTCCCAGAGACTCAGCATGTCACGGTGCTCATTCTCGGCAGAAGCTTTTTTCTGAAAAGGCAAACTTACGGCTCCTTCTCCCACAGGGAAGGTGCCAGCCCTGAAAACTAATGCAGTTTTTCACTATCCCTCTGCAGCCTATCCACAGGCACAACAGCTTTGGGGATCTCTGCTTTCCCAGAGACTCAGCATGTCACGGTGCTCGCTCTCAGCAGAAGCTTTTTTCTGAAAAGGCAAACTTACGGCTCCTTCTCCCACAAGGAAGGTGCCAGGCATGAAAGCTAATGCAGCTCTTCACTATCCTCCTGCAGCCTAGCCACAGGCACAACAGCACTGGGGATCTCTGCTTTCCCAGAGACTCAGCATGTCACGGTGCTCGCTCTCGGCAGAAGCTTTTTTCTGAAAAAGAAAACTTTCGGCTCCTTCTCCCACAGGGAAGGTGCCAGCCCTGAAAACTAATGCAGTTTTTCACTATCCGCCTGCAGCTTATCCACAGCCATAACAGCACTGGGGATCTCTGCTTTCCCAGAGACTCAGCATGTCACGGTGCTCGTTCTCGGCAGAAGCTTTTTCTGAGAAGGCAAACTTACGGCTCCTTCTCCCACAAGGAAGGTGCCAGCCCTGAAAGCTAATGCAGCTCTTCACTATCCTCCTGCAGCCTATCCACAGGCACAACAGCACTGGGGATCTCTGCTTTCCCAGAGACTCAGCATGTCACGGTGCTCACTCTCGCCAGAGCCTTTTTCTGAAAAGGCAAACTTACGGCTCCTTCTCCCACAAGGAAGGTGCCAGCCCTGAAAGATCTTGCTGGTATTCACTATCCCTCTGCAGCCTATCTTTAGCCGCAACAGCACTGGGGATCTCTGCTTTCCCAGAGACTCAGCATGTCACGGTGCTCGTTCTCGGCAGAAGCTTTTTCTGAGAAGGCAAAAGTGTGGCTCCTTCTCCCACAAGGAAGGTGCTAGCCCTGAAAGATCTTGCTGGTATTCACTATCCCTCTGCAGCCTATCCACAGGCACAACAGCTTTGGGGATCTCTGCTTTCCCAGAGACTCAGCATGTCACGGTGCTCGCTCTCGGCAGAAGCTTTTTTCTGAAAAGGCAAACTTACGGCTCCTTCTCCCACAGGGAAGGTGCCAGCCCTGAAAACTAATGCAGTTTTTCACTATCCCTCTGCAGCCTATCCACAGGCACAACAGCTTTTGGGATCTCTGCTTTCCCAGAGACTCAGCATGTCACGGTGCTCGCTCTCGGCAGAAGCTTTTTTCTGAAAAGGCAAACTTACGGCTCCTTCTCCCACAGGGAAGGTGCCAGCCCTGAAAACTAATGCAGTTTTTCACTATCCCTCTGCAGCCTATCCACAGGCACAACAGCTTTTGGGATCTCTGCTTTCCCAGAGACTCAGCATGTCACGGTGCTCGTTCTCGGCAGAAGCTTTTTTCTGAAAAGGCAAACTTACGGCTCCTTCTCCCACAGGGAAGGTGCCAGCCCTGAAAACTAATGCAGTTTTTCACTATCCCTCTGCAGCCTATCCACAGGCACAACAGCTTTGGGGATCTCTGCTTTCCCAGAGACTCAGCATGTCACGGTGCTCGCTCTCGGCAGAAGCTTTTTTCTGAAAAAGAAAACTTTCGGCTCCTTCTACCACAGGGAAGGTGCCAGCCCTGAAAACTAATGCAGTTTTTCACTATCCCTCTGCAGCCTATCCACAGGCACAACAGCTTTGGGGATCTCTGCTTTCCCAGAGACTCAGCATGTCACGGTGCTCACTCTCGCCAGAGCCTTTTTCTGAAAAGGCAAACTTATGGCTCCTTCTCCCACAAGGAAGGTGCCAGCCCTGAAAGATCTTGCTGGTATTCACTATCCCTCTGCAGCCTATCTTTAGCCGCAACAGCACTGGGGATCTCTGCTTTCCCAGAGACTCAGCATGTCACGGTGCTCGTTCTCGGCAGAAGCTTTTTCTGAGAAGGCAAACTTACGGCTCCTTCTCCCACAAGGAAGGTGCTAGCCCTGAAAGATCTTGCTGGTATTCACTATCCCTCTGCAGCCTATCCACAGGCACAACAGCTTTGGGGATCTCTGCTTTCCCAGAGACTCAGCATGTCACGGTGCTCGCTCTCGGCAGAAGCTTTTTTCTGAAAAGGCAAACTTACGGCTCCTTCTCCCACAAGGAAGGTGCCAGCCCTGAAAGATCTTGCTGGTCTTCACTATCCCTCTGCAGCCTATCCACAGGCACAACAGCTTTGGGGATCTCTGCTTTCCCAGAGACTCAGCATGTCACGGTGCTTGCTCTCGGCAGAAGCTTTTTTCTGAAAAGAAAACTTTCGGCTCCTTCTCCCACAAGGAAGGTGCCAGGCCTGAAAGGTAATGCAGCTCTTCACTATCCTCCTGCAGCCTATCCACAGGCAAAACAGCACTGGGGATCTCTGCTTTCCCAGAGACTCAGCATGTCACGGTGCTCACTCTCGCCAGAGCCTTTTTCTGAAAAGGCAAACTTACGGCTCCTTCTCCCACAGGGAAGGTGCCAGCCCTGAAAGATCTTGCTGGTATTCACTATCCCTCTGCAGCCTATCTTTAGCCGCAACAGCACTGGGGATCTCTGCTTTCCCAGAGACTCAGCATGTCACGGTGCTTGTTCTCGGCAGAAGCTTTTTCTGAGAAGGCAAAAGTGTGGCTCCTTCTCCCACAAGGAAGGTGCTAGCCCTGAAAGATCTTGCTGGTATTCACTATCCCTCTGCAGCCTATCCACAGGCACAACAGCTTTGGGGATCTCTGCTTTCCCAGAGACTCAGCATGTCACGGTGCTCGCTCTCGGCAGAAGCTTTTTTCTGAAAAGGCAAACTTACGGCTCCTTCTCCCACAGGGAAGGTGCCAGCCCTGAAAACTAATGCAGTTTTTCACTATCCCTCTGCAGCCTATCCACAGGCACAACAGCTTTGGGGATCTCTGCTTTCCCAGAGACTCAGCATGTCACGGTGCTCGCTCTCGGCAGAAGCTTTTTTCTGAAAAAGAAAACTTTCGGCTCCTTCTCCCACAAGGAAGGTGCCAGGCCTGAAAGCTAATGCAGCTCTTCACTATCCTCCTGCAGCCTATCCACAGGCACAACAGCACTGGGGATCTCTGCTTGCCCAGAGACTCAGCATGTCACGGTGCTCACTCTCGCCAGAGCCTTTTTCTGAAAAGGCAAACTTACGGCTCCTTCTCCCACAGGGAAGGTGCCAGCCCTGAAAGATCTTGCTGGTCTTCACTATCCCTCTGCAGCCTATCTTTAGCCGCAACAGCTTTGGGGATCTCTGCTTTCCCAGAGACTCAGCATGTCACGGTGCTCGTTCTCGGCAGAAGCTTTTTCTGATAAGGCAAACGTCTGGCTCCTTCTCCCACAAGGAAGGTGCTAGCCCTGAAAGATCTTGCTGGTATTCACTATCCCCCTGCAGCCTATCTTTAGCCGCAACAGCATTGGGGATCTCTGCTTTCCCAGAGACTCAGCATGTCACGGTGCCCGCTCTCGGCAGAAGCTTTTTTCTGAAAAGGCAAACTTACGGCTCCTTCTCCCACAGGGAAGGTGCCAGCCCTGAAAATTAATGCAGTTTTTCACTATCCCTCTGCAGCCTATCCACAGGCACAACAGCTTTGGGGATCTCTGCTTTCCCAGAGACTCAGCATATCACGGTGCTCGCTCTCGGCAGAAGCTTTTTTCTGAAAAAGAAAACTTTCGGCTCCTTCTACCACAGGGAAGGTGCCAGCCCTGAAAACTAATGCAGTTTTTCACTATCCCTCTGCAGCCTATCCACAGGCACAACAGCTTTGGGGATCTCTGCTTTCCCAGAGACTCAGCATGTCACGGTGCTCACTCTCGCCAGAGCCTTTTTCTGAAAAGGCAAACTTACGGCTCCTTCTCCCACAAGGAAGGTGCCAGCCCTGAAAGATCTTGCTGGTATTCACTATCCCTCTGCAGCCTATCTTTAGCCGCAACAGCACTGGGGATCTCTGCTTTCCCAGAGACTCAGCATGTCACGGTGCTCGTTCTCGGCAGAAGCTTTTTCTGATAAGACAAACGTCTGGCTCCTTCTCCCACAAGGAAGGTGCTAGCCCTGAAAGATCTTGCTGGTATTCACTATCCCTCTGCAGCCTATCCACAGGCACAACAGCTTTGGGGATCTCTGCTTTCCCAGAGACTCAGCATGTCACGGTGCTCGCTCTCGGCAGAAGCTTTTTTCTGAAAAGGCAAACTTACGGCTCCTTCTCCCACAAGGAAGGTGCCAGCCCTGAAAGATCTTGCTGGTCTTCACTATCCCTCTGCAGCCTATCCACAGGCACAACAGCTTTGGGGATCTCTGCTTTCCCAGAGACTCAGCATGTCACGGTGCTCGCTCTCGGCAGAAGCTTTTTTCTGAAAAGAAAACTTTCGGCTCCTTCTCCCACAAGGAAGGTGCCAGGCCTGAAAGCTAATGCAGCTCTTCACTATCCTCCTGCAGCCTATCCACAGGCAAAACAGCACTGGGGATCTCTGCTTTCCCAGAGACTCAGCATGTCACGGTGCTCACTCTCGCCAGAGCCTTTTTCTGAAAAGGCAAACTTACGGCTCCTTCTCCCACAAGGAAGGTGCCAACCCTGAAAGATCTTTCTGGTATTCACTATCCCTCTGCAGCCTATCTTTAGCCGCAACAGCACTGGGGATCTCTGCTTTCCCAGAGACTCAGCATGTCACGGTGCTTGTTCTCGGCAGAAGCTTTTTCTGAGAAGGCAAAAGTGTGGCTCCTTCTCCCACAAGGAAGGTGCTAGCCCTGAAAGATCTTGCTGGTATTCACTATCCCTCTGCAGCCTATCCACAGGCACAACAGCTTTGGGGATCTCTGCTTTCCCAGAGACTCAGCATGTCACGGTGCTCGCTCTCGGCAGAAGCTTTTTTCTGAAAAGGCAAACTTACGGCTCCTTCTCCCACAGGGAAGGTGCCAGCCCTGAAAACTAATGCAGTTTTTCACTATCCCTCTGCAGCCTATCCACAGGCACAACAGCTTTGGGGATCTCTGCTTTCCCAGAGACTCAGCATGTCACGGTGCTCGCTCTCGGCAGAAGCTTTTTTCTGAAAAAGAAAACTTTCGGCTCCTTCTCCCACAAGGAAGGTGCCAGGCCTGAAAGCTAATGCAGCTCTTCACTATCCTCCTGCAGCCTATCCACAGGCACAACAGCACTGGGGATCTCTGCTTTCCCAGAGACTCAGCATGTCACGGTGCTCACTCTCGCCAGAGCCTTTTTCTGAAAAGGCAAACTTACGGCTCCTTCTCCCACAAGGAAGGTGCCAGCCCTGAAAGATCTTGCTGGTCTTCACTATCCCTCTGCAGCCTATCTTTAGCCGCAACTGCACTGGGGATCTCTGCTTTCCCAGAGACTCAGCATGTCACGGTGCTCGTTCTCGGCAGAAGCTTTTTCTGATAAGGCAAACGTCTGGCTCCTTCTCCCACAAGGAAGGTGCCAGCCCTGAAAGATCTTGCTGGTATTCACTATCCCTCTGCAGCCTATCCACAGGCACAACAGCTTTGGGGATCTCTGCTTTCCCAGAGACTCAGCATGTCACGGTGCTCGCTCTCGGCAGAAGCTTTTTTCTGAAAAGGCAAACTTACGGCTCCTTCTCCCACAAGGAAGGTGCCAGCCCTGAAAGATCTTGCTGGTCTTCACTATCCCCCTGCAGCCTATCTTTAGCCGCAACAGCATTGGGGATCTCTGCTTTCCCAGAGACTCAGCATGTCACGGTGCTCGTTCTCGGCAGAAGCTTTTTTCTGAAAAGGCAAACTTACGGCTCCTTCTCCCACAGGGAAGGTGCCAGCCCTGAAAACTAATGCAGTTTTTCACTATCCCTCTGCAGCCTATCCACAGGCACAACAGCTTTGGGGATCTCTGCTTTCCCAGAGACTCAGCATGTCACGGTGCTCGCTCTCGGCAGAAGCTTTTTTCTGAAAAGGCAAACTTACGGCTCCTTCTCCCACAAGGAAGGTGCCAGGCATGAAAGCTAATGCAGCTCTTCACTATCCTCCTGCAGCCTAGCCACAGGCACAACAGCACTGGGGATCTCTGCTTTCCCAGAGACTCAGCATGTCACGGTGCTCGCTCTCGGCAGAAGCTTTTTTCTGAAAAAGAAAACTTTCGGCTCCTTCTCCCACAGGGAAGGTGCCAGCCCTGAAAACTAATGCAGTTTTTCACTATCCGCCTGCAGCTTATCCACAGCCATAACAGCACTGGGGATCTCTGCTTTCCCAGAGACTCAGCATGTCACGGTGCTCGTTCTCGGCAGAAGCTTTTTCTGAGAAGGCAAACTTACGGCTCCTTCTCCCACAAGGAAGGTGCCAGCCCTGAAAGCTAATGCAGCTCTTCACTATCCTCCTGCAGCCTATCCACAGGCACAACAGCACTGGGGATCTCTGCTTTCCCAGAGACTCAGCATGTCACGGTGCTCACTCTCGCCAGAGCCTTTTTCTGAAAAGGCAAACTTACGGCTCCTTCTCCCACAAGGAAGGTGCCAGCCCTGAAAGATCTTGCTGGTATTCACTATCCCTCTGCAGCCTATCTTTAGCCGCAACAGCACTGGGGATCTCTGCTTTCCCAGAGACTCAGCATGTCATGGTGCTCGTTCTCGGCAGAAGCTTTTTCTGAGAAGGCAAAAGTGTGGCTCCTTCTCCCACAAGGAAGGTGCTAGCCCTGAAAGATCTTGCTGGTATTCACTATCCCTCTGCAGCCTATCCACAGGCACAACAGCTTTGGGGATCTCTGCTTTCCCAGAGACTCAGCATGTCACGGTGCTCGCTCTCGGCAGAAGCTTTTTTCTGAAAAGGCAAACTTACGGCTCCTTCTCCCACAGGGAAGGTGCCAGCCCTGAAAACTAATGCAGTTTTTCACTATCCCTCTGCAGCCTATCCACAGGCACAACAGCTTTGGGGATCTCTGCTTTCCCAGAGACTCAGCATGTCACGGTGCTCGCTCTCGGCAGAAGCTTTTTTCTGAAAAAGAAAACTTTCGGCTCCTTCTCCCACAAGGAAGGTGCCAGGCCTGAAAGCTAATGCAGCTCTTCACTATCCTCCTGCAGCCTATCCACAGGCACAACAGCACTGGGGATCTCTGCTTTCCCAGAGACTCAGCATGTCACGGTGCTCACTCTCGCCAGAGCCTTTTTCTGAAAAGGCAAACTTACGGCTCCTTCTCCCACAAGGAAGGTGCCAGCCCTGAAAGATCTTGCTGGTATTCACTATCCCTCTGCAGCCTATCTTTAGCCGCAACAGCACTGGGGATCTCTGCTTTCCCAGAGACTCAGCATGTCACGGTGCTCGTTCTCGGCAGAAGCTTTTTCTGATAAGGCAAACGTCTGGCTCCTTCTCCCACAAGGAAGGTGCTAGCCCTGAAAGATCTTGCTGGTCTTCACTATCCCTCTGCAGCCTATCCACAGGCACAACAGCTTTGGGGATCTCTGCTTTCCCAGAGACTCAGCATGTCACGGTGCTCGCTCTCGGCAGAAGCTTTTTTCTGAAAAGGCAAACTTACGGCTCCTTCTCCCACAAGGAAGGTGCCAGCCCTGAAAGATCTTGCTGGTCTTCACTATCCCCCTGCAGCCTATCTTTAGCCGCAACAGCATTGGGGATCTCTGCTTTCCCAGAGACTCAGCATGTCACGGTGCTCATTCTCGGCAGAAGCTTTTTTCTGAAAAGGCAAACTTACGGCTCCTTCTCCCACAGGGAAGGTGCCAGCCCTGAAAACTAATGCAGTTTTTCACTATCCCTCTGCAGCCTATCCACAGGCACAACAGCTTTGGGGATCTCTGCTTTCCCAGAGACTCAGCATGTCACGGTGCTCGCTCTCAGCAGAAGCTTTTTTCTGAAAAGGCAAACTTACGGCTCCTTCTCCCACAAGGAAGGTGCCAGGCATGAAAGCTAATGCAGCTCTTCACTATCCTCCTGCAGCCTAGCCACAGGCACAACAGCACTGGGGATCTCTGCTTTCCCAGAGACTCAGCATGTCACGGTGCTCGCTCTCGGCAGAAGCTTTTTTCTGAAAAAGAAAACTTTCGGCTCCTTCTCCCACAGGGAAGGTGCCAGCCCTGAAAACTAATGCAGTTTTTCACTATCCGCCTGCAGCTTATCCACAGCCATAACAGCACTGGGGATCTCTGCTTTCCCAGAGACTCAGCATGTCACGGTGCTCGTTCTCGGCAGAAGCTTTTTCTGAGAAGGCAAACTTACGGCTCCTTCTCCCACAAGGAAGGTGCCAGCCCTGAAAGCTAATGCAGCTCTTCACTATCCTCCTGCAGCCTATCCACAGGCACAACAGCACTGGGGATCTCTGCTTTCCCAGAGACTCAGCATGTCACGGTGCTCACTCTCGCCAGAGCCTTTTTCTGAAAAGGCAAACTTACGGCTCCTTCTCCCACAAGGAAGGTGCCAGCCCTGAAAGATCTTGCTGGTATTCACTATCCCTCTGCAGCCTATCTTTAGCCGCAACAGCACTGGGGATCTCTGCTTTCCCAGAGACTCAGCATGTCACGGTGCTCGTTCTCGGCAGAAGCTTTTTCTGAGAAGGCAAAAGTGTGGCTCCTTCTCCCACAAGGAAGGTGCTAGCCCTGAAAGATCTTGCTGGTATTCACTATCCCTCTGCAGCCTATCCACAGGCACAACAGCTTTGGGGATCTCTGCTTTCCCAGAGACTCAGCATGTCACGGTGCTCGCTCTCGGCAGAAGCTTTTTTCTGAAAAGGCAAACTTACGGCTCCTTCTCCCACAGGGAAGGTGCCAGCCCTGAAAACTAATGCAGTTTTTCACTATCCCTCTGCAGCCTATCCACAGGCACAACAGCTTTTGGGATCTCTGCTTTCCCAGAGACTCAGCATGTCACGGTGCTCGCTCTCGGCAGAAGCTTTTTTCTGAAAAGGCAAACTTACGGCTCCTTCTCCCACAGGGAAGGTGCCAGCCCTGAAAACTAATGCAGTTTTTCACTATCCCTCTGCAGCCTATCCACAGGCACAACAGCTTTTGGGATCTCTGCTTTCCCAGAGACTCAGCATGTCACGGTGCTCGTTCTCGGCAGAAGCTTTTTTCTGAAAAGGCAAACTTACGGCTCCTTCTCCCACAGGGAAGGTGCCAGCCCTGAAAACTAATGCAGTTTTTCACTATCCCTCTGCAGCCTATCCACAGGCACAACAGCTTTGGGGATCTCTGCTTTCCCAGAGACTCAGCATGTCACGGTGCTCGCTCTCGGCAGAAGCTTTTTTCTGAAAAAGAAAACTTTCGGATCCTTCTACCACAGGGAAGGTGCCAGCCCTGAAAACTAATGCAGTTTTTCACTATCCCTCAGCAGCCTATCCACAGGCACAACAGCTTTGGGGATCTCTGCTTTCCCAGAGACTCAGCATGTCACGGTGCTCACTCTCGCCAGAGCCTTTTTCTGAAAAGGCAAACTTATGGCTCCTTCTCCCACAAGGAAGGTGCCAGCCCTGAAAGATCTTGCTGGTATTCACTATCCCTCTGCAGCCTATCTTTAGCCGCAACAGCACTGGGGATCTCTGCTTTCCCAGAGACTCAGCATGTCACGGTGCTCGTTCTCGGCAGAAGCTTTTTCTGAGAAGGCAAACTTACGGCTCCTTCTCCCACAAGGAAGGTGCTAGCCCTGAAAGATCTTGCTGGTATTCACTATCCCTCTGCAGCCTATCCACAGGCACAACAGCTTTGGGGATCTCTGCTTTCCCAGAGACTCAGCATGTCACGGTGCTCGCTCTCGGCAGAAGCTTTTTTCTGAAAAGGCAAACTTACGGCTCCTTCTCCCACAAGGAAGGTGCCAGCCCTGAAAGATCTTGCTGGTCTTCACTATCCCTCTGCAGCCTATCCACAGGCACAACAGCTTTGGGGATCTCTGCTTTCCCAGAGACTCAGCATGTCACGGTGCTTGCTCTCGGCAGAAGCTTTTTTCTGAAAAGAAAACTTTCGGCTCCTTCTCCCACAAGGAAGGTGCCAGGCCTGAAAGGTAATGCAGCTCTTCACTATCCTCCTGCAGCCTATCCACAGGCAAAACAGCACTGGGGATCTCTGCTTTCCCAGAGACTCAGCATGTCACGGTGCTCACTCTCGCCAGAGCCTTTTTCTGAAAAGGCAAACTTACGGCTCCTTCTCCCACAGGGAAGGTGCCAGCCCTGAAAGATCTTGCTGGTATTCACTATCCCTCTGCAGCCTATCTTTAGCCGCAACAGCACTGGGGATCTCTGCTTTCCCAGAGACTCAGCATGTCACGGTGCTTGTTCTCGGCAGAAGCTTTTTCTGAGAAGGCAAAAGTGTGGCTCCTTCTCCCACAAGGAAGGTGCTAGCCCTGAAAGATCTTGCTGGTATTCACTATCCCTCTGCAGCCTATCCACAGGCACAACAGCTTTGGGGATCTCTGCTTTCCCAGAGACTCAGCATGTCACGGTGCTCGCTCTCGGCAGAAGCTTTTTTCTGAAAAGGCAAACTTACGGCTCCTTCTCCCACAGGGAAGGTGCCAGCCCTGAAAACTAATGCAGTTTTTCACTATCCCTCTGCAGCCTATCCACAGGCACAACAGCTTTGGGGATCTCTGCTTTCCCAGAGACTCAGCATGTCACGGTGCTCGCTCTCGGCAGAAGCTTTTTTCTGAAAAAGAAAACTTTCGGCTCCTTCTCCCACAAGGAAGGTGCCAGGCCTGAAAGCTAATGCAGCTCTTCACTATCCTCCTGCAGCCTATCCACAGGCACAACAGCACTGGGGATCTCTGCTTGCCCAGAGACTCAGCATGTCACGGTGCTCACTCTCGCCAGAGCCTTTTTCTGAAAAGGCAAACTTACGGCTCCTTCTCCCACAGGGAAGGTGCCAGCCCTGAAAGATCTTGCTGGTCTTCACTATCCCTCTGCAGCCTATCTTTAGCCTCAACAGCTTTGGGGATCTCTGCTTTCCCAGAGACTCAGCATGTCACGGTGCTCGTTCTCGGCAGAAGCTTTTTCTGATAAGGCAAACGTCTGGCTCCTTCTCCCACAAGGAAGGTGCTAGCCCTGAAAGATCTTGCTGGTATTCACTATCCCCCTGCAGCCTATCTTTAGCCGCAACAGCATTGGGGATCTCTGCTTTCCCAGAGACTCAGCATGTCACGGTGCCCGCTCTCGGCAGAAGCTTTTTTCTGAAAAGGCAAACTTACGGCTCCTTCTCCCACAGGGAAGGTGCCAGCCCTGAAAATTAATGCAGTTTTTCACTATCCCTCTGCAGCCTATCCACAGGCACAACAGCTTTGGGGATCTCTGCTTTCCCAGAGACTCAGCATATCACGGTGCTCGCTCTCGGCAGAAGCTTTTTTCTGAAAAAGAAAACTTTCGGCTCCTTCTACCACAGGGAAGGTGCCAGCCCTGAAAACTAATGCAGTTTTTCACTATCCCTCTGCAGCCTATCCACAGGCACAACAGCTTTGGGGATCTCTGCTTTCCCAGAGACTCAGCATGTCACGGTGCTCACTCTCGCCAGAGCCTTTTTCTGAAAAGGCAAACTTATGGCTCCTTCTCCCACAAGGAAGGTGCCAGCCCTGAAAGATCTTGCTGGTATTCACTATCCCTCTGCAGCCTATCTTTAGCCGCAACAGCACTGGGGATCTCTGCTTTCCCAGAGACTCAGCATGTCACGGTGCTCGTTCTCGGCAGAAGCTTTTTCTGATAAGACAAACGTCTGGCTCCTTCTCCCACAAGGAAGGTGCTAGCCCTGAAAGATCTTGCTGGTATTCACTATCCCTCTGCAGCCTATCCACAGGCACAACAGCTTTGGGGATCTCTGCTTTCCCAGAGACTCAGCATGTCACGGTGCTCGCTCTCGGCAGAAGCTTTTTTCTGAAAAGGCAAACTTACGGCTCCTTCTCCCACAAGGAAGGTGCCAGCCCTGAAAGATCTTGCTGGTCTTCACTATCCCTCTGCAGCCTATCCACAGGCACAACAGCTTTGGGGATCTCTGCTTTCCCAGAGACTCAGCATGTCACGGTGCTCGCTCTCGGCAGAAGCTTTTTTCTGAAAAGAAAACTTTCGGCTCCTTCTCCCACAAGGAAGGTGCCAGGCCTGAAAGCTAATGCAGCTCTTCACTATCCTCCTGCAGCCTATCCACAGGCAAAACAGCACTGGGGATCTCTGCTTTCCCAGAGACTCAGCATGTCACGGTGCTCACTCTCGCCAGAGCCTTTTTCTGAAAAGGCAAACTTACGGCTCCTTCTCCCACAAGGAAGGTGCCAACCCTGAAAGATCTTTCTGGTATTCACTATCCCTCTGCAGCCTATCTTTAGCCGCAACAGCACTGGGGATCTCTGCTTTCCCAGAGACTCAGCATGTCACGGTGCTTGTTCTCGGCAGAAGCTTTTTCTGAGAAGGCAAAAGTGTGGCTCCTTCTCCCACAAGGAAGGTGCTAGCCCTGAAAGATCTTGCTGGTATTCACTATCCCTCTGCAGCCTATCCACAGGCACAACAGCTTTGGGGATCTCTGCTTTCCCAGAGACTCAGCATGTCACGGTGCTCGCTCTCGGCAGAAGCTTTTTTCTGAAAAGGCAAACTTACGGCTCCTTCTCCCACAGGGAAGGTGCCAGCCCTGAAAACTAATGCAGTTTTTCACTATCCCTCTGCAGCCTATCCACAGGCACAACAGCTTTGGGGATCTCTGCTTTCCCAGAGACTCAGCATGTCACGGTGCTCGCTCTCGGCAGAAGCTTTTTTCTGAAAAAGAAAACTTTCGGCTCCTTCTCCCACAAGGAAGGTGCCAGGCCTGAAAGCTAATGCAGCTCTTCACTATCCTCCTGCAGCCTATCCACAGGCACAACAGCACTGGGGATCTCTGCTTTCCCAGAGACTCAGCATGTCACGGTGCTCACTCTCGCCAGAGCCTTTTTCTGAAAAGGCAAACTTACGGCTCCTTCTCCCACAAGGAAGGTGCCAGCCCTGAAAGATCTTGCTGGTCTTCACTATCCCTCTGCAGCCTATCTTTAGCCGCAACTGCACTGGGGATCTCTGCTTTCCCAGAGACTCAGCATGTCACGGTGCTCGTTCTCGGCAGAAGCTTTTTCTGATAAGGCAAACGTCTGGCTCCTTCTCCCACAAGGAAGGTGCCAGCCCTGAAAGATCTTGCTGGTATTCACTATCCCTCTGCAGCCTATCCACAGGCACAACAGCTCTGGGGATCTCTGCTTTCCCAGAGACTCAGCATGTCACGGTGCTCGCTCTCGGCAGAAGCTTTTTTCTGAAAAGGCAAACTTACGGCTCCTTCTCCCACAAGGAAGGTGCCAGCCCTGAAAGATCTTGCTGGTCTTCACTATCCCTCTGCAGCCTATCTTTAGCCGCAACAGCATTGGGGATCTCTGCTTTCCCAGAGACTCAGCATGTCACGGTGCTCGTTCTCGGCAGAAGCTTTTTTCTGAAAAGGCAAACTTACGGCTCCTTCTCCCACAGGGAAGGTGCCAGCCCTGAAAACTAATGCAGTTTTTCACTATCCCTCTGCAGCCTATCCACAGGCACAACAGCTTTGGGGATCTCTGCTTTCCCAGAGACTCAGCATGTCACGGTGCTCGCTCTCGGCAGAAGCTTTTTTCTGAAAAGGCAAACTTACGGCTCCTTCTCCCACAAGGAAGGTGCCAGGCATGAAAGCTAATGCAGCTCTTCACTATCCTCCTGCAGCCTAGCCACAGGCACAACAGCACTGGGGATCTCTGCTTTACCAGAGACTCAGCATGTCACGGTGCTCGCTCTCGGCAGAAGCTTTTTTCTGAAAAAGAAAACTTTCGGCTCCTTCTCCCACAGGGAAGGTGCCAGCCCTGAAAACTAATGCAGTTTTTCACTATCCGCCTGCAGCTTATCCACAGCCATAACAGCACTGGGGATCTCTGCTTTCCCAGAGACTCAGCATGTCACGGTGCTCGTTCTCGGCAGAAGCTTTTTCTGAGAAGGCAAACTTACGGCTCCTTCTCCCACAAGGAAGGTGCCAGCCCTGAAAGCTAATGCAGCTCTTCACTATCCTCCTGCAGCCTATCCACAGGCACAACAGCACTGGGGATCTCTGCTTTCCCAGAGACTCAGCATGTCACGGTGCTCACTCTCGCCAGAGCCTTTTTCTGAAAAGGCAAACTTACGGCTCCTTCTCCCACAAGGAAGGTGCCAGCCCTGAAAGATCTTGCTGGTATTCACTATCCCTCTGCAGCCTATCTTTAGCCGCAACAGCACTGGGGATCTCTGCTTTCCCAGAGACTCAGCATGTCATGGTGCTCGTTCTCGGCAGAAGCTTTTTCTGAGAAGGCAAAAGTGTGGCTCCTTCTCCCACAAGGAAGGTGCTAGCCCTGAAAGATCTTGCTGGTATTCACTATCCCTCTGCAGCCTATCCACAGGCACAACAGCTTTGGGGATCTCTGCTTTCCCAGAGACTCAGCATGTCACGGTGCTCGCTCTCGGCAGAAGCTTTTTTCTGAAAAGGCAAACTTACGGCTCCTTCTCCCACAGGGAAGGTGCCAGCCCTGAAAACTAATGCAGTTTTTCACTATCCCTCTGCAGCCTATCCACAGGCACAACAGCTTTGGGGATCTCTGCTTTCCCAGAGACTCAGCATGTCACGGTGCTCGCTCTCGGCAGAAGCTTTTTTCTGAAAAAGAAAACTTTCGGCTCCTTCTCCCACAAGGAAGGTGCCAGGCCTGAAAGCTAATGCAGCTCTTCACTATCCTCCTGCAGCCTATCCACAGGCACAACAGCACTGGGGATCTCTGCTTTCCCAGAGACTCAGCATGTCACGGTGCTCACTCTCGCCAGAGCCTTTTTCTGAAAAGGCAAACTTACGGCTCCTTCTCCCACAAGGAAGGTGCCAGCCCTGAAAGATCTTGCTGGTATTCACTATCCCTCTGCAGCCTATCTTTAGCCGCAACAGCACTGGGGATCTCTGCTTTCCCAGAGACTCAGCATGTCACGGTGCTCGTTCTCGGCAGAAGCTTTTTCTGATAAGGCAAACGTCTGGCTCCTTCTCCCACAAGGAAGGTGCTAGCCCTGAAAGATCTTGCTGGTCTTCACTATCCCTCTGCAGCCTATCCACAGGCACAACAGCTTTGGGGATCTCTGCTTTCCCAGAGACTCAGCATGTCACGGTGCTCGCTCTCGGCAGAAGCTTTTTTCTGAAAAGGCAAACTTACGGCTCCTTCTCCCACAGGGAAGGTGCCAGCCCTGAAAACTAATGCAGTTTTTCACTATCCCTCTGCAGCCTATCCACAGGCACAACAGCTTTGGGGATCTCTGCTTTCCCAGAGACTCAGCATGTCACGGTGCTCGCTCTCGGCAGAAGCTTTTTTCTGAAAAAGAAAACTTTCGGCTCCTTCTCCCACAAGGAAGGTGCCAGGCCTGAAAGCTAATGCAGCTCTTCACTATCCTCCTGCAGCCTATCCACAGGCACAACAGCACTGGGGATCTCTGCTTTCCCAGAGACTCAGCATGTCACGGTGCTCACTCTCGCCAGAGCCTTTTTCTGAAAAGGCAAACTTACGGCTCCTTCTCCCACAAGGAAGGTGCCAGCCCTGAAAGATCTTGCTGGTCTTCACTATCCCTCTGCAGCCTATCTTTAGCCGCAACAGCACTGGGGATCTCTGCTTTCCCAGAGACTCAGCATGTCATGGTGCTCGTTCTCGGCAGAAGCTTTTTCTGATAAGGCAAACGTCTGGCTCCTTCTCCCACAAGGAAGGTGCTAGCCCTGAAAGATCTTGCTGGTATTCACTATCCCTCTGCAGCCTATCCACAGGCACAACAGCTTTGGGGATCTCTGCTTTCCCAGAGACTCAGCATGTCACGGTGCTCGCTCTCGGCAGAAGCTTTTTTCTGAAAAGGCAAACTTACGGCTCCTTCTCCCACAAGGAAGGTGCCAGCCCTGAAAGATCTTGCTGGTCTTCACTATCCCCCTGCAGCCTATCTTTAGCCGCAACAGCATTGGGGATCTCTGCTTTCCCAGAGACTCAGCATGTCACGGTGCTCGTTCTCGGCAGAAGCTTTTTTCTGAAAAGGCAAACTTACGGCTCCTTCTCCCACAGGGAAGGTGCCAGCCCTGAAAACTAATGCAGTTTTTCACTATCCCTCTGCAGCCTATCCACAGGCACAACAGCTTTGGGGATCTCTGCTTTCCCAGAGACTCAGCATGTCACGGTGCTCGCTCTCGGCAGAAGCTTTTTTCTGAAAAGGCAAACTTACGGCTCCTTCTCCCACAAGGAAGGTGCCAGGCATGAAAGCTAATGCAGCTCTTCACTATCCTCCTGCAGCCTAGCCACAGGCACAACAGCACTGGGGATCTCTGCTTTCCCAGAGACTCAGCATGTCACGGTGCTCGCTCTCGGCAGAAGCTTTTTTCTGAAAAAGAAAACTTTCGGCTCCTTCTCCCACAGGGAAGGTGCCAGCCCTGAAAACTAATGCAGTTTTTCACTATCCGCCTGCAGCTTATCCACAGCCATAACAGCACTGGGGATCTCTGCTTTCCCAGAGACTCAGCATGTCACGGTGCTCGTTCTCGGCAGAAGCTTTTTCTGAGAAGGCAAACTTACGGCTCCTTCTCCCACAAGGAAGGTGCCAGCCCTGAAAGCTAATGCAGCTCTTCACTATCCTCCTGCAGCCTATCCACAGGCACAACAGCACTGGGGATCTCTGCTTTCCCAGAGACTCAGCATGTCACGGTGCTCACTCTCGCCAGAGCCTTTTTCTGAAAAGGCAAACTTACGGCTCCTTCTCCCACAAGGAAGGTGCCAGCCCTGAAAGATCTTGCTGGTATTCACTATCCCTCTGCAGCCTATCTTTAGCCGCAACAGCACTGGGGATCTCTGCTTTCCCAGAGACTCAGCATGTCACGGTGCTCGTTCTCGGCAGAAGCTTTTTCTGAGAAGGCAAAAGTGTGGCTCCTTCTCCCACAAGGAAGGTGCTAGCCCTGAAAGATCTTGCTGGTATTCACTATCCCTCTGCAGCCTATCCACAGGCACAACAGCTTTGGGGATCTCTGCTTTCCCAGAGACTCAGCATGTCACGGTGCTCGCTCTCGGCAGAAGCTTTTTTCTGAAAAGGCAAACTTACGGCTCCTTCTCCCACAGGGAAGGTGCCAGCCCTGAAAACTAATGCAGTTTTTCACTATCCCTCTGCAGCCTATCCACAGGCACAACAGCTTTTGGGATCTCTGCTTTCCCAGAGACTCAGCATGTCACGGTGCTCGCTCTCGGCAGAAGCTTTTTTCTGAAAAGGCAAACTTACGGCTCCTTCTCCCACAGGGAAGGTGCCAGCCCTGAAAACTAATGCAGTTTTTCACTATCCCTCTGCAGCCTATCCACAGGCACAACAGCTTTTGGGATCTCTGCTTTCCCAGAGACTCAGCATGTCACGGTGCTCGTTCTCGGCAGAAGCTTTTTTCTGAAAAGGCAAACTTACGGCTCCTTCTCCCACAGGGAAGGTGCCAGCCCTGAAAACTAATGCAGTTTTTCACTATCCCTCTGCAGCCTATCCACAGGCACAACAGCTTTGGGGATCTCTGCTTTCCCAGAGACTCAGCATGTCACGGTGCTCGCTCTCGGCAGAAGCTTTTTTCTGAAAAAGAAAACTTTCGGCTCCTTCTACCACAGGGAAGGTGCCAGCCCTGAAAACTAATGCAGTTTTTCACTATCCCTCTGCAGCCTATCCACAGGCACAACAGCTTTGGGGATCTCTGCTTTCCCAGAGACTCAGCATGTCACGGTGCTCACTCTCGCCAGAGCCTTTTTCTGAAAAGGCAAACTTATGGCTCCTTCTCCCACAAGGAAGGTGCCAGCCCTGAAAGATCTTGCTGGTATTCACTATCCCTCTGCAGCCTATCTTTAGCCGCAACAGCACTGGGGATCTCTGCTTTCCCAGAGACTCAGCATGTCACGGTGCTCGTTCTCGGCAGAAGCTTTTTCTGAGAAGGCAAACTTACGGCTCCTTCTCCCACAAGGAAGGTGCTAGCCCTGAAAGATCTTGCTGGTATTCACTATCCCTCTGCAGCCTATCCACAGGCACAACAGCTTTGGGGATCTCTGCTTTCCCAGAGACTCAGCATGTCACGGTGCTCGCTCTCGGCAGAAGCTTTTTTCTGAAAAGGCAAACTTACGGCTCCTTCTCCCACAAGGAAGGTGCCAGCCCTGAAAGATCTTGCTGGTCTTCACTATCCCTCTGCAGCCTATCCACAGGCACAACAGCTTTGGGGATCTCTGCTTTCCCAGAGACTCAGCATGTCACGGTGCTTGCTCTCGGCAGAAGCTTTTTTCTGAAAAGAAAACTTTCGGCTCCTTCTCCCACAAGGAAGGTGCCAGGCCTGAAAGGTAATGCAGCTCTTCACTATCCTCCTGCAGCCTATCCACAGGCAAAACAGCACTGGGGATCTCTGCTTTCCCAGAGACTCAGCATGTCACGGTGCTCACTCTCGCCAGAGCCTTTTTCTGAAAAGGCAAACTTACGGCTCCTTCTCCCACAGGGAAGGTGCCAGCCCTGAAAGATCTTGCTGGTATTCACTATCCCTCTGCAGCCTATCTTTAGCCGCAACAGCACTGGGGATCTCTGCTTTCCCAGAGACTCAGCATGTCACGGTGCTTGTTCTCGGCAGAAGCTTTTTCTGAGAAGGCAAAAGTGTGGCTCCTTCTCCCACAAGGAAGGTGCTAGCCCTGAAAGATCTTGCTGGTATTCACTATCCCTCTGCAGCCTATCCACAGGCACAACAGCTTTGGGGATCTCTGCTTTCCCAGAGACTCAGCATGTCACGGTGCTCGCTCTCGGCAGAAGCTTTTTTCTGAAAAGGCAAACTTACGGCTCCTTCTCCCACAGGGAAGGTGCCAGCCCTGAAAACTAATGCAGTTTTTCACTATCCCTCTGCAGCCTATCCACAGGCACAACAGCTTTGGGGATCTCTGCTTTCCCAGAGACTCAGCATGTCACGGTGCTCGCTCTCGGCAGAAGCTTTTTTCTGAAAAAGAAAACTTTCGGCTCCTTCTCCCACAAGGAAGGTGCCAGGCCTGAAAGCTAATGCAGCTCTTCACTATCCTCCTGCAGCCTATCCACAGGCACAACAGCACTGGGGATCTCTGCTTTCCCAGAGACTCAGCATGTCACGGTGCTCACTCTCGCCAGAGCCTTTTTCTGAAAAGGCAAACTTACGGCTCCTTCTCCCACAGGGAAGGTGCCAGCCCTGAAAGATCTTGCTGGTCTTCACTATCCCTCTGCAGCCTATCTTTAGCCGCAACAGCTTTGGGGATCTCTGCTTTCCCAGAGACTCAGCATGTCACGGTGCTCGTTCTCGGCAGAAGCTTTTTCTGATAAGGCAAACGTCTGGCTCCTTCTCCCACAAGGAAGGTGCTAGCCCTGAAAGATCTTGCTGGTATTCACTATCCCCCTGCAGCCTATCTTTAGCCGCAACAGCATTGGGGATCTCTGCTTTCCCAGAGACTCAGCATGTCACGGTGCCCGCTCTCGGCAGAAGCTTTTTTCTGAAAAGGCAAACTTACGGCTCCTTCTCCCACAGGGAAGGTGCCAGCCCTGAAAATTAATGCAGTTTTTCACTATCCCTCTGCAGCCTATCCACAGGCACAACAGCTTTGGGGATCTCTGCTTTCCCAGAGACTCAGCATGTCACGGTGCTCGCTCTCGGCAGAAGCTTTTTTCTGAAAAAGAAAACTTTCGGCTCCTTCTACCACAGGGAAGGTGCCAGCCCTGAAAACTAATGCAGTTTTTCACTATCCCTCTGCAGCCTATCCACAGGCACAACAGCTTTGGGGATCTCTGCTTTCCCAGAGACTCAGCATGTCACGGTGCTCACTCTCGCCAGAGCCTTTTTCTGAAAAGGCAAACTTATGGCTCCTTCTCCCACAAGGAAGGTGCCAGCCCTGAAAGATCTTGCTGGTATTCACTATCCCTCTGCAGCCTATCTTTAGCCGCAACAGCACTGGGGATCTCTGCTTTCCCAGAGACTCAGCATGTCACGGTGCTCGTTCTCGGCAGAAGCTTTTTCTGATAAGACAAACGTCTGGCTCCTTCTCCCACAAGGAAGGTGCTAGCCCTGAAAGATCTTGCTGGTATTCACTATCCCTCTGCAGCCTATCCACAGGCACAACAGCTTTGGGGATCTCTGCTTTCCCAGAGACTCAGCATGTCACGGTGCTCGCTCTCGGCAGAAGCTTTTTTCTGAAAAGGCAAACTTACGGCTCCTTCTCCCACAAGGAAGGTGCCAGCCCTGAAAGATCTTGCTGGTCTTCACTATCCCTCTGCAGCCTATCCACAGGCACAACAGCTTTGGGGATCTCTGCTTTCCCAGAGACTCAGCATGTCACGGTGCTCGCTCTCGGCAGAAGCTTTTTTCTGAAAAGAAAACTTTCGGCTCCTTCTCCCACAAGGAAGGTGCCAGGCCTGAAAGCTAATGCAGCTCTTCACTATCCTCCTGCAGCCTATCCACAGGCAAAACAGCACTGGGGATCTCTGCTTTCCCAGAGACTCAGCATGTCACGGTGCTCACTCTCGCCAGAGCCTTTTTCTGAAAAGGCAAACTTACGGCTCCTTCTCCCACAAGGAAGGTGCCAACCCTGAAAGATCTTTCTGGTATTCACTATCCCTCTGCAGCCTATCTTTAGCCGCAACAGCACTGGGGATCTCTGCTTTCCCAGAGACTCAGCATGTCACGGTGCTTGTTCTCGGCAGAAGCTTTTTCTGAGAAGGCAAAAGTGTGGCTCCTTCTCCCACAAGGAAGGTGCTAGCCCTGAAAGATCTTGCTGGTATTCACTATCCCTCTGCAGCCTATCCACAGGCACAACAGCTTTGGGGATCTCTGCTTTCCCAGAGACTCAGCATGTCACGGTGCTCGCTCTCGGCAGAAGCTTTTTTCTGAAAAGGCAAACTTACGGCTCCTTCTCCCACAGGGAAGGTGCCAGCCCTGAAAACTAATGCAGTTTTTCACTATCCCTCTGCAGCCTATCCACAGGCACAACAGCTTTGGGGATCTCTGCTTTCCCAGAGACTCAGCATGTCACGGTGCTCGCTCTCGGCAGAAGCTTTTTTCTGAAAAAGAAAACTTTCGGCTCCTTCTCCCACAAGGAAGGTGCCAGGCCTGAAAGCTAATGCAGCTCTTCACTATCCTCCTGCAGCCTATCCACAGGCACAACAGCACTGGGGATCTCTGCTTTCCCAGAGACTCAGCATGTCACGGTGCTCACTCTCGCCAGAGCCTTTTTCTGAAAAGGCAAACTTACGGCTCCTTCTCCCACAAGGAAGGTGCCAGCCCTGAAAGATCTTGCTGGTCTTCACTATCCCTCTGCAGCCTATCTTTAGCCGCAACTGCACTGGGGATCTCTGCTTTCCCAGAGACTCAGCATGTCACGGTGCTCGTTCTCGGCAGAAGCTTTTTCTGATAAGGCAAACGTCTGGCTCCTTCTCCCACAAGGAAGGTGCCAGCCCTGAAAGATCTTGCTGGTATTCACTATCCCTCTGCAGCCTATCCACAGGCACAACAGCTTTGGGGATCTCTGCTTTCCCAGAGACTCAGCATGTCACGGTGCTCGCTCTCGGCAGAAGCTTTTTTCTGAAAAGGCAAACTTACGGCTCCTTCTCCCACAAGGAAGGTGCCAGCCCTGAAAGATCTTGCTGGTCTTCACTATCCCCCTGCAGCCTATCTTTAGCCGCAACAGCATTGGGGATCTCTGCTTTCCCAGAGACTCAGCATGTCACGGTGCTCGTTCTCGGCAGAAGCTTTTTTCTGAAAAGGCAAACTTACGGCTCCTTCTCCCACAGGGAAGGTGCCAGCCCTGAAAACTAATGCAGTTTTTCACTATCCCTCTGCAGCCTATCCACAGGCACAACAGCTTTGGGGATCTCTGCTTTCCCAGAGACTCAGCATGTCACGGTGCTCGCTCTCGGCAGAAGCTTTTTTCTGAAAAGGCAAACTTACGGCTCCTTCTCCCACAAGGAAGGTGCCAGGCATGAAAGCTAATGCAGCTCTTCACTATCCTCCTGCAGCCTAGCCACAGGCACAACAGCACTGGGGATCTCTGCTTTCCCAGAGACTCAGCATGTCACGGTGCTCGCTCTCGGCAGAAGCTTTTTTCTGAAAAAGAAAACTTTCGGCTCCTTCTCCCACAGGGAAGGTGCCAGCCCTGAAAACTAATGCAGTTTTTCACTATCCGCCTGCAGCTTATCCACAGCCATAACAGCACTGGGGATCTCTGCTTTCCCATAGACTCAGCATGTCACGGTGCTCGTTCTCGGCAGAAGCTTTTTCTGAGAAGGCAAACTTACGGCTCCTTCTCCCACAAGGAAGGTGCCAGCCCTGAAAGCTAATGCAGCTCTTCACTATCCTCCTGCAGCCTATCCACAGGCACAACAGCACTGGGGATCTCTGCTTTCCCAGAGACTCAGCATGTCACGGTGCTCACTCTCGCCAGAGCCTTTTTCTGAAAAGGCAAACTTACGGCTCCTTCTCCCACAAGGAAGGTGCCAGCCCTGAAATATCTTGCTGGTATTCACTATCCCTCTGCAGCCTATCTTTAGCCGCAACAGCACTGGGGATCTCTGCTTTCCCAGAGACTCAGCATGTCATGGTGCTCGTTCTCGGCAGAAGCTTTTTCTGAGAAGGCAAAAGTGTGGCTCCTTCTCCCACAAGGAAGGTGCTAGCCCTGAAAGATCTTGCTGGTATTCACTATCCCTCTGCAGCCTATCCACAGGCACAACAGCTTTGGGGATCTCTGCTTTCCCAGAGACTCAGCATGTCACGGTGCTCGCTCTCGGCAGAAGCTTTTTTCTGAAAAGGCAAACTTACGGCTCCTTCTCCCACAGGGAAGGTGCCAGCCCTGAAAACTAATGCAGTTTTTCACTATCCCTCTGCAGCCTATCCACAGGCACAACAGCTTTGGGGATCTCTGCTTTCCCAGAGACTCAGCATGTCACGGTGCTCGCTCTCGGCAGAAGCTTTTTTCTGAAAAAGAAAACTTTCGGCTCCTTCTCCCACAAGGAAGGTGCCAGGCCTGAAAGCTAATGCAGCTCTTCACTATCCTCCTGCAGCCTATCCACAGGCACAACAGCACTGGGGATCTCTGCTTTCCCAGAGACTCAGCATGTCACGGTGCTCACTCTCGCCAGAGCCTTTTTCTGAAAAGGCAAACTTACGGCTCCTTCTCCCACAAGGAAGGTGCCAGCCCTGAAAGATCTTGCTGGTATTCACTATCCCTCTGCAGCCTATCTTTAGCCGCAACAGCACTGGGGATCTCTGCTTTCCCAGAGACTCAGCATGTCACAGTGCTCGTTCTCGGCAGAAGCTTTTTCTGATAAGGCAAACATCTGGCTCCTTCTCCCACAAGGAAGGTGCTAGCCCTGAAAGATCTTGCTGGTCTTCACTATCCCTCTGCAGCCTATCCACAGGCACAACAGCTTTGGGGATCTCTGCTTTCCCAGAGACTCAGCATGTCACGGTGCTCGCTCTCGGCAGAAGCTTTTTTCTGAAAAGGCAAACTTACGGCTCCTTCTCCCACAGGGAAGGTGCCAGCCCTGAAAACTAATGCAGTTTTTCACTATCCCTCTGCAGCCTATCCACAGGCACAACAGCTTTGGGGATCTCTGCTTTCCCAGAGACTCAGCATGTCACGGTGCTCGCTCTCGGCAGAAGCTTTTTTCTGAAAAAGAAAACTTTCGGCTCCTTCTCCCACAAGGAAGGTGCCAGGCCTGAAAGCTAATGCAGCTCTTCACTATCCTCCTGCAGCCTATCCACAGGCACAACAGCACTGGGGATCTCTGCTTTCCCAGAGACTCAGCATGTCACGGTGCTCACTCTCGCCAGAGCCTTTTTCTGAAAAGGCAAACTTACGGCTCCTTCTCCCACAAGGAAGGTGCCAGCCCTGAAAGATCTTGCTGGTCTTCACTATCCCTCTGCAGCCTATCTTTAGCCGCAACAGCACTGGGGATCTCTGCTTTCCCAGAGACTCAGCATGTCATGGTGCTCGTTCTCGGCAGAAGCTTTTTCTGATAAGGCAAACGTCTGGCTCCTTCTCCCACAAGGAAGGTGCTAGCCCTGAAAGATCTTGCTGGTATTCACTATCCCTCTGCAGCCTATCCACAGGCACAACAGCACTGGGGATCTCTGCTTTCCCAGAGACTCAGCATGTCACGGTGCTCGCTCTCGGCAGAAGCTTTTTTCTGAAAAGGCAAACTTACGGCTCCTTCTCCCACAAGGAAGGTGCCAGCCCTGAAAGATCTTGCTGGTCTTCACTATCCCCCTGCAGCCTATCTTTAGCCGCAACAGCATTGGGGATCTCTGCTTTCCCAGAGACTCAGCATGTCACGGTGCTCGCTCTCGGCAGAAGCTTTTTTCTGAAAAGGCAAACTTACGGCTCCTTCTCCCACAGGGAAGGTGCCAGCCCTGAAAACTAATGCAGTTTTTCACTATCCCTCTGCAGCCTATCCACAGGCACAACAGCTTTGGGGATCTCTGCTTTCCCAGAGACTCAGCATGTCACGGTGCTCGCTCTCGGCAGAAGCTTTTTTCTGAAAAAGAAAACTTTCGGCTCCTTCTCCCACAAGGAAGGTGCCAGCCCTGAAAGATCTTGGAGTTGTGGAGTGTGCGTGTGTATATAGATATATGTGTGTGTGTGTGTGTGTGTGTGTGTGAATGTGTATGAAAATAAGAAGACCTAAAGCCCCCTCCCCACATCATTAGTTTTTGCTGACCTGTATTTCAGTGTTACCAAGATTTTAAAGTGACCCAAGTATTGCTGTTGCAAATGTTTCCATGTTTGTCTAACTATTGTGATGACAGAAATAAAAAAAAAAAATCAAAACACTAAATGTTTTATTACTTGCCCTATAACTATATAGGCGTTCCCTGTCTAATATCGATTTCTTTTTTCAGGATTCACTGTATTTTATTTTTTTTTTACCCTATGAAACGGAAAGAGATTTCTGGCTTACTGTTGGCTTTTGATAGATGTTTTATCCTTGGGGAATTGCCCACCAATTAATTCACAGAGTTTGGAATTTAACTGAAGGACGTTTTGCATGCCCGTGTTCAAATATCGATGCTGACAAGCCACCATACGGTTCATGTTGATAGCTTTATGGATACTTAAAGGTAGGCAATAGTCTTATTTTTTAATAATGCTTAACCTTTTTCTCTTTGGCAAGAACAAGCAAGTCTGCCTGGTTTTGTAGGACTTGCAGCTTTTCCTTAACATCGGACTTTAAAAAGGGGAGAACTGGTATCAGGTACGCCGTTAGGATGGTGATTTTTAAAATACGAAGCTGCGTAACAGTCTTGGGAAGAACACGTGTGACTGGGCGTGAGAGTCTGTGGCACAGCATTAATAACATTTGCTTAAAAAAGTTTTGAAGAATGAAGCATTTGCTTTATGAACGGTACTTGAGGACGAATTCTGATGCTGCTAAAGTTTATTGAAAAATAGGCACTGATTTCAGTGATGATGCAGGTGTGGTTTCTGTTCATGCCTTAAATCTGAAAAGAAGAGAAGAGAAACCTCCATTTGAAGGAGGATTTTGTATGAAGGGTAATCAAACCGGTAACCTACTTTAAGAACGACTTTAAAATATTTGGAGCATCGGTTAAAGGCAAATAAGTAAAGTTTATCATATCCTCCTACATAAGCTGTGACTATTGAATACAGTCAGCAGTGCGCCTCAGAACTTGTTGGTGTGCAACTGAAACGTGTTAAGTTGTAAGACTTCACAGCCACGAGCTGATGGGCCACAGTTCTCTCCGAGCATGAAGCGCTGTAAGTTTTAGTTTCTTGCACAGCAGTGACTCTTTCCAACATTAGTAACTATACAACAGGGTAAAAGGTCAATTTAGTGAATAATAATGTGTCGTTCTCGGAGTAGCTGTTTGCATTTCACCATGATGCAGATGCTTTCTATAGCAGTTGTGTTGGCCCGTGTCTTAGAATTCGGTTAATCCTCTCCTGAACTCATTTAAACTTTTGGCTTCAACTGCATCACTGACAATATGTTTCACAATAGAAAAATTATTTCCTTTAAAAACAAGGGGGGGAGGGGTGGGAGAAGAAGGGGTGGAGGAAGTGGGGATAAAAAAATCTGTTGTCTGCCAGTGCTGTGGGCTGCTCACTCATTTTTCTGTAGAACTCCTGGGGGTTTGTTGTTGTTGTTGTTCTTCTTCTTCTACCTTAATGCTAATAGGCATTTCTACCTTTTCTACCTTGTTTTTCTACCTAATGCGAATAGGCATTAGCCTATCCTCTGCACCTTTGGTCATTTCCTGAAGTTTGTCTGTGGTTTCCTACATGAGTAGGTAAATGTATCTATTTTACTTTACAGAGCTTTGATAGTTTTTAAAATTATACAAGTAATTTAAGTCTTGGAACAAATGTCTTTGCTTATTGATTTTTGTGAGTAGCTGCAAAAATCTCGTTTATTAGTTGCCCCTTTTAAAATTAAAATAAAAATGAATGCTATGCAAGAAATAGGTTGCAAGTAACTGTTAGGGTCTTACTACTGCTCGCTGTTGAGAGATCGTGGGAAGTGCAGAGAATTTGTGTTAAAAGTGACGGGCATTTTTCAAGATAGTTTTCCAGGTCTGAGGCGTGCTGAAATATCTCTTTCCTATGATAGCGTGTTTAGTTTCATTGACTTCAGCGGAACACACAGAATACATTGACTTAAACTAGCTGAGAATCTGATGATAAGGTTTTATACTCTACCTAACATAGTGTTGTGATGACCTGTCCTCCGAACTCAAAATTATGTTTGATGATCTTAACAAGGAGGCCGGATCTTTGATCTGGAAATTATGCTGATAGCGACGTTACAGAATCCAGGCTTGTAACTTCACTGGTTTCTTGCAGCCCCTCAAGTTCATGAAGGACAATAAAGACCCATTCTTTTTTGTTCTTGTGCTATAATCAGTGATGGAAGTATGACATTGTCAGTTGTAAGAAGTGGCTTAACTGCTGTTGGAGTCTGCTTTTCTGCCTGAAAAACCTGTTGATTTGCATGGGTTTGCACAGCTTATGCTAATGATATGGCTGGAATGAGACAGGATCTTGTGTAGTCTGCAAGGGCTGTATATGGTCCTGGTTTATAGCTGGGTGGGAGGGATTGGTTCGAGTTACTTCTGATTTGCCCTATTTAATATCTTAAATAGGAGTGAACAGGGTGATTGGAACAGTTTCATTTTTACAAGAGGAAATTTATAAATTGTTTTTTATCCTGTGTTAGAATTAAGATATGTATTTACTGGAGACAACGAGTCTAGCCTGAACACTGAAACACCTCCGTTTTGGGCACGCTATTAGAACTTTTTTAAAATTTTCAAATCGTAACAGTCTGTCAGTTTATGCTTGTTGAGTCTGAGACATTAAATGATGCCCTTTGAACAGGTAAACATTGCTAATAATTGATATTTGGTTTGTAGACTATACCTTTTGTATGCTCTAAAGTCATCTGTTGTTTCCCTTTCATTTATAAAAGTTCTGTTCATCAAACCATATAAGCACATACCTAAATCAGTGTTAAACTTCCTGAATTGCTCTAAACTATTGTGTTGCTGTAAACTGTTTTGGCTGATAAACCTAAGCGGTCAGCTTGGTATTCCTCCATGTATATGTGATTAAGATGCAATAGCTCAGCACAAGTTACCAGGCAACTGCATGCTCCAGCTGCATAGGAGGCACAAAGCACCTGGCCCGTTCCTTGTAATCAGTGGGAAAGTACAGATTCTCCTGTGAGCTTGGTCACCCTTGTCTATAACATATTAGATAAGAGTATTTTGATACTCCTCTCGCAGTGGGAGAAACACTGCTCGTGTCTG
This sequence comes from Astur gentilis, assembly GCF_929443795.1. Classification (NCBI taxonomy): domain Eukaryota; kingdom Metazoa; phylum Chordata; class Aves; order Accipitriformes; family Accipitridae; genus Astur; species Astur gentilis. The sequence goes on along the minus strand of NW_026061111.1, from coordinate 165,193 downwards.
TGCAGTGTGTGAAAATCACTTTACCAAGATGCTTTTATTTCTAAAACCCTTGGAAAAAAACCTCAAAACGGAGTTTTAAAACTTTTTTAATCCAAGGCAAACTTCAGGATTCTCATTCTTACAAAGTATTTTACAATTGTGTAACCTTGTAGACTGTACGGAGAATGAGGATCTTGCATGTGACATACTCAAAAGTTTCATTTTTGGTGTTCTACACGCTTCTACTGATCGCAGCGCCTTTGTTTCCTAACGGCAAGTGGCAACAGACAATGCGTATGGGTTTCAAGGCCCTGTGGAACAGAGAAGGTAGTTTGCCAGTGTTCTTACTGCTGTTGCAGACATCGTTTCAGTGGATTGAAAGTGGCACGTTCCAAGTACCTTTTCCTACCATTGCTGCGTTTGTTTTTTTTTTTTTAATCTAGAAGAATGTTTCTGTACTTCCCTTCCCTATAGGTAGTTGCATGTTGATTTACATTGCATGCTATTGCAGCGTTCTTAGTCTACCAGTTACAGATTACTCCTTTCAGTTCTTGTGCATTTCTGAATGTGTATCTACCTATACACCTACTAAACTCACATTTATTCAGACATGATATGCAACTGCTACGGAAGTCAGCTATTGTGCTAGTTATGGTGTTTGCCCCGTCAGTTGTTTTACTATCTAATAAGTACCTGATGACAGAGAAGGGGAGTGTCAGAAAATAGACAAGTCAGGCTTTATGTTAGAACTGGTTTTCATAAGATTTAAGAGAACGCAGTTTTGGCATAAGGATTTACATGCCGCTCCTGGTGTTCTGTTGGGCTAACGCTTTGCAAGAAGCTGAGGTGTTTAACTTTCAAAAGCTGTTTATGTAAATTGGCTTACCTATGAGTACTCTCCTTCAGCTATGTGTAACGAAGAAATAAATGTGCATCTCTAGACATGTGCATATGCAGATAGAATTGTAAGTGCACAGCTGGGGATGATGCTTGTGTTTGAGGGTAGAAATACGGAGAGGGACAGCAGTGGGGAAAGAAGAACCTTTGAAGATAGTCTAGCGTTGCTCTCATTCTAGAGGTGAATGATCAACGTTCTGTACCATTCTTGACAAATGCTTGCCTAATTTATTCTTAAACATTTCCTGTAATTATTACTACTGTTGCAAAGATTGCCACATACCCTAAGTTTTTCAGGTTGTAATTTAAGCCCCACGATTCCGTGTAACTGTGTGCAGTGGATGCACACAAAAGTTCTTCCTTATAGATAGCTACCCTTTAGAGTTTAAACATTGTTATTTCTCTTCAGTATTGCCCTTTCCAGGTTAAGCAGCTGTTTTTCAATTTATGCTTTGAAGTCAGACTCCTGTACATCGCTGAGCACCCTCTTGGACTTACTGTAGACCCTCACCAGTTATACTACACCCTTCTTGAAAAGCAGTACATCATCTGGAGGGTTCAGCAGCTAATCCGTGCAAATGTAGCGCTGCAGAAATAATGCTTAGATGTACTAACTCAAGTGTGATGTGTGAGGAGGAATCACTGGGCATTTTGATTAGCAAGAAACGGTACGTAAAAACTAGGTGACAGAAATAGGACACGAAGCTGGCACCCTGGTCTTCAAGCTTACAGTGCAGCTCCGTGGGCTTTGGCTGGCTACAGAAGAGCATGAGGCCCCGGAGAGAACTGCTGCTGGATCTTAGTGAAAGGATGGTAAGTCATCTGGAGAGAGGTTTTCAAAGCCAGGAATTCAAGTCGGGTGCCCGATTCCAGATTGCCTGTGAAATCACTGTGTACTTCCCTCGCTTGTCTAACTTTGTGTTGTATATTGTCTAGCAGCTTTTCTTTCAAAGTTAACAAAGCTACACTTGTGTGATAGGTGATGTAATGATCTCATAATAATAGTCAAAATCCAAGTCACAGAAAATGCCAGCATTTAAAAGAGAGCCCTGATAAATTGCTAGTGCCTTATACCACTGCCACTTCCCAGGCCTTCCATGTTAGAGCTGTCTTAATCATTGATGCCGTTTGCTCAGACTTGGAGCCGTAATATCTGCTTCTTGTTTCAGGGTATATTATGAAGTTGCTGATGGCACTGCCTTAGCCCTTTGGCTAAGAAGAATAGCAAATAATTTGTGGATTATCCGTATAAGCAGCAGCCAAACAGCATTCCCTTCCAATCAATAGGGAAGAAAGCTGCTGCACCGGTTTGTCTGGGTTCCCTCATACCAAAGGTCTTTCTCACATTTATTGATCCTTTTACATTTTGCAACTTGTTCAGGGTCAGTTGATGACCGGAGCGAACTGTCAGGTCTTTGAAAAGTGATTGTAACTGTGAAAAGAGGTTTGTTGACTTCCTCACGTGATAAGTAGACATTGAAGAAATTGCATGTTGCTCATCTCTTAAGTCAGAGACTGGAATTGGACAGATACTGTGTTACTAGAAAATAAAATACAACTGGGCCCCTTGAGACAGAAATGTAGTGATGAAATCGTGTCATATTATCACAGAGACATAGTGACTGTTTTCTCAACTAACAAACAGATCCTAGTCAAAAATAATGTTTGTTCCAGGTAATTCTGGTCAGTCTCCCAAGGCAGTGGATCTGCTTTGCAAATGAGAAAAAGTGGACCTACATATTGAAACGGGAAGGGCTATTTTTGTTCCCCAGTTCAAAATGGGCACAGCAGAGCCTCTATAGTTTTCAAATTGGTAGCAGCACCTTTGCCTGCTTGTTAGCAGACGGAGCAGAATCTGTACTTTCTCCTGTATGGCTCTTGAAAGAAACTTGGTTGAACTGGTTTGCTTGTTGGAAAAAAAAGTGGGATGTTGGATCAAGTGCAACTGTAGCAAATACTGACCTTCCTGAAACTATTTAGAGTTTTCATGTGTTGATACTCGTTAGAAAAAACCAAAACTTGAAAAAAATCCTATAAGGATTAAGCTATGAGATTGTTTTCAAGGGGGGGGGGGGGGGGGGAAGGAAAACTAAATGGAAGATAATTTTAGAGAAAGTAACTTTCATAGCACTTGGAGGTAACATAGCTGTCTGTAAACAGGATGTTTAAGGAAAAGATACTCGGTCTCTTTATGATTCTTTCTGTGGCCTTCTAACTGAAAAGTCTGACTGTGTGAACCCTGGTTATCTGTGTTACGGAAAACTGATGTGCTTTGCAAGCTGAGATTCTTCTGCAACAGAGCAAAGTAGGAGAGACATGGTCTTGTGGTTTGGGTTACTATCCTGTGACGTGCCAAAAGAGGTCAGAAACTGTTTTCAGAGACTCTGGTGTCAGGGCAGAGGTTTCTGGGGAGGCTGTAGCTCAGCCCATCAGCTCAGCTCACCCCGGGGGTGCGGCGCTGTGCGGAGGTGGCGGGAGGCGAGGGAGGGCGAGCGGCTCGGCTGGATGGGGCGAGGGGGCCGGCGCGCAGAGGCAGGGGCCGGGCCGGGCCGGGCCGGGCGGCCCCGCGCCACCCCCCCGCGTCGGCGCGGTGGCGGGCGGCGAAGCCCGTCGCCTTCGCAGCCGCGGTGAAGTGCGCGGGTCTGGCCGCAGCGTCCGGCGTTGTTGGCCGGCGAGGGAAAAATCCTCGGCGGGCCGGGCTGAGGGGCCGGGGCTGCGGGTGCGGCGGGCCTCCCGGCTCGTCAGTCAGGCGTCCGCCTGAGGCCGCGGGGCTTCCCGCCGCTCGGGAGCCGCGGCCGGGCCTGTCAGCGGCGCGGCCCCTGCCCGCGGCGGCGGAGAGGCGCTGGGGCGTCCCGGTCTCCGGCGCGGGCAGCGAGCGGGGGGGGTGGCTCCGGGCAAAGGAGGTTTGCAAAGGCCGGCTGGGGACGAGCGTCGGCGCTCGGCAGACCCGCGGTGATGTGCTGCGGCCCGGCGGCACCGAGGTGGAGGGAGGCTCTCGGCGGAGGGAACGTGTTCCTGCGGCCACAGGAACTTGTGGAGGTACCTACCGGCAGCAGTTGAGGAAGCGTTTTTTTTACTGTGGGTTTTTTTTTCCTGTCTCTTTTTTCCCCCTTCTTTCTGTGCTTTTTACCAGTGCCCGCGGCAATGACTTTTTTTGCCGCCACAATGTTAAGGTTTTTGCTGGAAAACAGGTATGTTCTACAAAGCAATCTCTCGTGCCTTTCAATCTACAGAACTTGTGGACAAATGCGTAGGTCCACGCACGCGTTCATGTTGTGATGCAGAGCGATCAGAAATTGTGGGACTGCTTGTAGGACTTGATGACTTTGTCCGTATCCTCTGATGGAGGTGTTTAAGGCCGTCCAGTTTATGCTCCAGCTCAGTGATGTTACTGCTTTTGAGAGGTTTGAGTTCACCGGATAGGAGAGCCTTTTTTGTAGGGATCAGTTGTCTTGTTCTGATTTTTTTATTTTACAGGTAAAATCACAGCTCAGTGTGACATGGAAATAACTGGAAATAGTTTTATTTTTAAATTCGGGGCCTTATTTTCCTTGAAACTGGATTTTCAGATACGGTGCTAGAAGACGTTACAGAATTGTAAGTGTTGTTTCTGCCTCCTGTTCCTCTTGAACATTTGGTTTCCTGGGGAAAAATACTGTGTAAGCTCTGTAAGCGAAGAGGTTTTATATTTTTGGAATACTTGCCAGCTGAAGGGTTTGTACCTTGGACTTACACTGTAGAGGATGATCTGTTCAGGACATCCATGTCATAGAGTAGCTGTTGCATGACTTATACTTGTAATCAGGTTCCTACTCGATAGCCTTAACTTTGCGTGGATTGCGCCTTGAACTTTCCAGTAGTTTGTTTGTTTTTACATTTCCTTAAGGTCTAGGCAAAGGTTTAGAAAGTTAGCAGACTTAAGGATAAGTATTTATTACTTTGTCCTGCCACGTTGCTATTTGAAACCTGTGCTGAGTATTGGTGGTATTCAAGAAATTGCCGCGATTTAGAGGGTGAATCTGTATCTTTACGTGTACTGAGCAGAAAAGGACAATGGATCTTTTTAGTTGCCAGATAGCTTTCTTTATCCAGGCGGTCAATTTGTCAAGATCGGGCTGCAGCGTGGCCCATTTATTTCTTAGTTCCAACAGCTGCCATCTTAATGTAGAGATTTATTCTGTAATCAAAACTGGAATTGTTGTCCCTGGTTATCTGTTCTTACTTATTTTTTTTTTAATGCTGCTTCAGTGAGATTCCGTCTGAGGGCAGAAGAATCGCAAAGCTAGACCAGATTTTGCTAAATGGAAATAACATAGCACTGGTAAGTCATCATTGTTAAAATGCTGCATGCATTTATTTTCTGTACCTGTAAATCAATCAGTAACTGAGCTCAACTACTTTAAGCTGAGTTTTCCAGACAATTCCATTACACAAGGTAATTTCAAGTAGCTTCTGGGGCATATGTGTGTATGAACGATGCTGGAAAAGTGATCTTGCTGTCTTAGTACACGTTACAGTTTAAAAAAAAAAAAAAAAAAAAAAAAAAAAAAGAGCATGTCCCTAACTTTATTTTGGTGAATGTTTTTCTGGTCTTCAGGTGTGCAAGGGAATCGCTGGCTTTGTTAAGCGCTCCGTAAGCTGGTTCATACAGTGGCTTTTAACTCACGAGTGTTTGCCTGCATAAGCGTGTAGGTGGAATGCATCTACGTTTTATCCATTATTGTATGTATAGATGTGTTTGCAGCAGTTTGGATGTTTACAAGCTTGTCAAGTCATTTGGCAGTTACGATTACCGTGTGATGCCCAGAGAGCTGTACCTTTACGTGCTCTGAAAAAAATCCAGAGGTCTGTTGGCTTATACCAAATCAGAAGCACTATGATTTTTAGTTTATTATCTGCTGGTGTATGTAGGTCAGTACTGCAACAGTAATTAAATACTGTGATTATGCATCCCTAAGCTGAATTCTGCAACTTCCTAAATACCACAAGAGCAGACCTAGAATAGCTTTTTGTTTGTCGGCATAGATGGCTACAAAGTCAGGACTTCCTACGTAAAAGCATTCCTAATTTTGTGGGAAGAGGAGAGGAAGACCAACTCGAGTCGAAATGAGCTCTGTGTGAACGAGGAACAATCTCCATTTTGCTGTCTTACCCACCTTGCATCTCCTCACCGTGTGTCTGAGCAAGTGCCATCTTGCCTTAATTTCTAAGCCCCTTTCTGCTTTGGTTATTGTTCTGCCTCCTTAAAGGATAGTGCATGTTCTGACTTCTTGTATGGGGTAAAATTGCTACCATCCAGCTAAGCTGGTGGTATACTGTCCTTGAAGCAGAAGCTGGTGATGCTTAGAGTGCAAATTTTCAGCGAGACGTAGATACATTTCTGTATCGGATCTTGTGCCTCTCTTGCAGACACATCTTCCCATGTCAGGAAGACTATGCTTTAGACTTTTTCTTACTTTGGTCCTGAAAGCAGCAAAGTTTTTCCTCTCTAGAAGTGCTCAGCTAATTATTAAGAATGTATCAGTAAAAGCAATGGTTATCCTCTTCTTTTTTCCCTTATTCATGTTTTTCCTTTTGTATTTCTTTCTCTGTTGTTCAGCTCTTTACTTTCTTCCCTGGAAAATTACTCCCTGCTGCCTGTAGAAGAGTTCAGGCTCTTTATCAGTTTTTGAGCTCTGCTTACTGATAGAAGTTGGAAAGAGGAAACCAGCTTCCCAGTCTCGTGACAGTCTGGGGAGGAATCGGCAATTGGAGAAATTATTCACGAAAGGAAGGGTGTTCTTTGTCCTTTTAAAAATGAACTGTAGTGTTTCTAGACAGAATCATTTCCTTGAGTTGAATACCAAAGACAAAACCCAAAATGTTTGTTACCTAGGAACTGCTTTGTGTTTTGTTAAACATTCTTTGTGTTTTGGAGGTTCTGTCCTGTGCTTCTCTGGCAATAACTGGCTTCTACTGTTGGGAGAGGAAGATAATATTGAATCGAAAAACCGCTTTTGTGGTCTGCCGGTGAAGTCTCCATCTGCTCAATTGTTGTAAAGCAAGAACTGTCATGTGTAGGTTTGTAAAACTCAGATCTATGGCACAAACACAAAATTGTCGTCGTCTTTTATAGGTGGTTCCTGAAGGAGAAGGACCTGAAGTATAAGTTGATACAGTTGTCATCTGTGAAGACATGGTTTTTATGTATGTGTGTGTGTATGTAATCTAAACAGAGCTTTTGAGGTAATGGTGTGGGTTGCTTGTTTGTTTTGTTTACAGACTCTTGGAATTGACATTTGATAAAAGAGAAGGATTTCCCCTTCAGGAAAGGTGCATCACTAATGATGATGATGCTGGTTTTGTAAGTTGAAACCGTTACTTTCCTGTAAAGACACACTAATTTGTTCTGAGTAAAAGCCTTTCTTTTTGTTCTCTTTGTGCTCAGTTACGTAAGTGCACGAGTGAGTGAGTTTTCCAACGGGTTGATGGAGTGGAAAAAGAATAGTTACGTTCCAGTTGCTGTCGGTCTTCAGTTTTTCTACATCTGTTGCATTTGTTTATGGCCCAAGTCTATATAAAACCCAAATCGTGGGCCAAGAGATTGCTATTCTTTGCACTACAGGCAGGTTTACTTTGCTTTCAGTGTTCCTGTAGCCTGTTGCTTTGGAAGGTGCAGGTAACAAGCTTTTCAATTGAATAAATGAGTGGTAGTGGTTTTTTGTTTTCCTCCCCTAGAAATGTAGTGCTTGATCATACTGCACTGACCTGTAGAAGTTGTGGGCACTGTGGTGTTCTCCAGAATGCTACTTGGGCTGCCACTACAAGTAGGCCACTTAAAATAATAACCTTAGACTTTAAAAAGACATAAAAACTTAATGATGCTTAAAGTATAGTGCAGAGTAGTCATCAGGTTAAAATAACTTCATGCTTATGACATGCACAGTGATGGTTCCTTTCAGGTTTTTTGGTTGTTGTTGTTGTTTGGTTTTTTTTCTTCTTTAAGATGGCACTGGTTGCAGTGATCTTCAGTTTTACGACACAGCTAACTGTCTTAGTATAGATATGGTTCCTTTCTGCCTACTATTTCCGTTTACTGGCAGACATAGTTAAGATAGCTCTTTGGAGTTGTGGAGTGTGCGTGTGTATATAGATATATGTGTGTGTGTGTGTGTGTGTGTGTGTGAATGTGTATGAAAATAAGAAGACCTAAAGCCCCCTCCCCACATCATTAGTTTTTGCTGACCTGTATTTCAGTGTTACCAAGATTTTAAAGTGACCCAAGTATTGCTGTTGCAAATGTTTCCATGTTTGTCTAACTATTGTGATGACAGAAATAAAAAAAAAAAAAATCAAAACACTAAATGTTTTATTACTTGCCCTATAACTATATAGGCGTTCCCTGTCTAATATCGATTTCTTTTTTCAGGATTCACTGTATTTTATTTTTTTTTTACCCTATGAAACGGAAAGAGATTTCTGGCTTACTGTTGGCTTTTGATAGATGTTTTATCCTTGGGGAATTGCCCACCAATTAATTCATAGAGTTTGGAATTTAACTGAAGGACGTTTTGCATGCCCGTGTTCAAATATCGATGCTGACAAGCCACCATACGGTTCATGTTGATAGCTTTATGGATACTTAAAGGTAGGCAATAGTCTTATTTTTTAATAATGCTTAACCTTTTTCTCTTTGGCAAGAACAAGCAAGTCTGCCTGGTTTTGTAGGACTTGCAGCTTTTCCTTAACATCGGACTTTAAAAAGGGGAGAACCGGTATCAGGTACGCCGTTAGGATGGTGATTTTTAAAATACGAAGCTGCGTAACAGTCTCGGGAAGAACATGTGTGACTGGGCGTGAGAGTCTGTGGCACAGCATTAATAACATTTGCTTAAAAAAGTTTTGAAGAATGAAGCATTTGCTTTATGAACGGTACTTGAGGACGAATTCTGATGCTGCTAAAGTTTATTGAAAAATAGGCACTGATTTCAGTGATGATGCAGGTGTGGTTTCTGTTCATGCCTTAAATCTGAAAAGAAGAGAAGAGAAACCTCCATTTGAAGGAGGATTTTGTATGAAGGGTAATCAAACCGGTAACCTACTTTAAGAACGACTTTAAAATATTTGGAGCATCGGTTAAAGGCAAATAAGTAAAGTTTATCATATCCTCCTACATAAGCTGTGACTATTGAATACAGTCAGCAGTGCGCCTCAGAACTTGTTGGTGTGCAACTGAAACGTGTTAAGTTGTAAGACTTCACAGCCACGAGCTGATGGGCCACAGTTCTCTCCGAGCATGAAGCGCTGTAAGTTTTAGTTTCTTGCACAGCAGTGACTCTTTCCAACATTAGTAACTATACAACAGGGTAAAAGGTCAATTTAGTGAATAATAATGTGTCGTTCTCGGAGTAGCTGTTTGCATTTCACCATGATGCAGATGCTTTCTATAGCAGTTGTGTTGGCCCGTGTCTTAGAATTCGGTTAATCCTCTCCTGAACTCATTTAAACTTTTGGCTTCAACTGCATCACTGACAATATGTTTCACAATAGAAAAATTATTTCCTTTAAAAACAAGGGGGGGAGGGGTGGGAGAAGAAGGGGTGGAGGAAGTGGGGATAAAAAAATCTGTTGTCTGCCAGTGCTGTGGGCTGCTCACTCATTTTTCTGTAGAACTCCTGGGGGTTTGTTGTTGTTGTTGTTCTTCTTCTTCTACCTTAATGCTTATAGGCATGTCATAAATTGCGACCACAAGGGATCATAATCCAATTAAAATTTTATTAATTATAGCAAGTAGAATATGAGCAAATACAGCGCTGGACGGCAGGGGAGTCTGCGCTCCACCAACTGCCGTAACTTTAGTTACAGTTACATTCCTTATATACATTTCATGTACCCTTTTCTTGTAAGTCTCCGCCTTGTCTTGTTTCTTCTTTCTTCACTGGTGTAGGTCTGTTACCATGTAGATTCAGTAGATCTTCTCAAGGATGACTGTCCTTTGATATGGAATGTCTTTTGATGTGGAGAAATGCAGCTGTTGTTCTTCCTTTCCTTATCTAGGGAGTCATAGCCATTACTTTTTCCCCCTTATCTAGTAAGTTATAGCAAGTGCCCTCTTCCCGGGACCTCCACACATAATTCGAGCAAGTCTTGTCATTTACACAAGGCATATGTTAACTCTCAACATCTCTTCCCCCTTCTTGATTTCCTGAACAAATTTAACCCGTTTATTACATAAGCGATCTCATGTCTTTTTGCAGTTTAATCTTTACACTGGGTTTAACATAAATCTTAATAAACAATATCATATTCATAGTTTCTCACAATCCCCCCTTTTTCTTTTTGTCCTATTATTGTTTATTAGACGTTACTTTCACTTTCGGTACTGTAAGCCAAACTTTTCTCATAATCCTAACATTTATCATAACATTCACAAGGTAATATTTCACAATTACAATAGGTATAGTTTTCACGTGGCATAACGTCTTCACAACAATCTTCATCCTCATTAATAGGTACACTCTTATATTTTGCTCCAGACCTCGTAGTTAAAATAAGCAGTTTAGCCATGTCTAACCGTTCTTTAATAAAGTGTAAAATATAGCTTAATATAAAAGGCCCAAATACAAGTCCTAAAATCAACATAATAAGCGGTCCTGCTAAAGCAGACAACAAAGTGGTTAGCCAAGGTGAAACATTAAACCAGTTTTCATACCATGATTTGTTCGCTTCGCGATCCTTTTTACGTTTGTCCAATCTTTTTCGGAGTTTAGACATGGTGTCCTGGACTACTCTCGTGTGATCAGTAAAAGAACAACACTCTTCATTGAGAGCTACACATAACCCTCCCTCCTTTAAAAACAATAGATCTAATCCTCTTCTATTTTGCAGTACTACCTCTGATAAAGACTTTACTGAAGTGGCTAAATTTTGGATAGATTGTTCTATTTTTGCTAAATCCTCATCTACAGCCATCTGTAAACTTTGTAATTCCTGGCCTTTTACTAGGGAGGCTATGCCTGTACCTGCTCCAACTCCGCCCGCTATCAGCAGTGTAGCCAGGGTTACCACTGTAATTGGCTCTTGTTTTTGTCTATTCAGGTCTCCTTCAAAGTGGCGTAGCACTTCCTCAGAGGTATGATAGATCAGACGAGGAACAATAATCACCTGTATGCAAAACTGAGATTGATTAAACACGTTTAGGGATAGGCAGGGCGTTACTCCGATGTCTGAACAAACCCATTTAGCTCCTGGTGTTGGGATAGCCCATTTGTCCCTTTGATTCTTATGTTTCTCTATGTTGGTGTTAGTGACTGTTCGGTTGCACAAAGGCTGGTACTTTTTGGGCACTGTACTTATACATTTTCCTTGGCCTGTTACTAATTGAATAGTGATTCCTTGCGTATGATTCCTCCGGTCATCCCATGGACATTCTCGTGGGTTTGAACCATTAGACCATTGAATCTTACCTGGTTTTCCAATTGTCTTAAAATATGGTGGTCTAACATTATAACATAACCAGCATTCCTCAGTTAAATTTGGTTTGTTTTCATTAAGAGCACGATAAGAGACTTGTATTAGATTCCATAAGGGGTCTTTGGATTCTGACAACTCTAGGTCCCTGGACAGGGATGATTCAGTCATAGTGTCACTAGTTGTTTCCGAAAGAGAGTCTGGAGGAGGGGTTACAACAATTACGGGGGCAACCTTTTCTTCAGAAGAAGTGGGTGGATTCAGGACTAAGTTTGGTCCTACTGGTAAGGGATCATGAGGCATTGGACTTTTCATGATTTGAAAAATTCCTCCTCTGTCCGCACCTGTTTCCCAATATCTAATTCCCCAATATTTTCCTGCCAGCCAAAAGTCCTGTGCAGGATTTCTTACAGTTATATTGATGCCCACACAAGGAATCGTTTGTCTTAAGCAATGGCCCCATCGGTCTCTGGTTAATTTAGGTCTTTTGTATCCTTCCGGTGACCATTTTATTTCTAGATACTGGTCTCCAGATGCGGACCACTCAGAAGCTCATGTTTCGCATCCCCAATATGCACAGTAATAATGACCTGGAGAATTACAGTAACTTTTACCAGGGTTTGATGTTGGGCATATATAAATTGGTTTACATATATCTGCTTCATCTTTGCGATCTTCTTCAGTAATTAAATCATGTAAACTCACATTAAAACTAACTATGCCCGGTGTAGTTCGTGCTTGGATTGGATTACTTGGATATCTTATGTTTGTTATTGTCTAATTCATAGGTTGATGAGGGTTCCCACTTGCTTGTGTTATTATCAATAACAAGGCTAACGGTATACCAGAAAAAAAGGAGTCCGTCAATTTTGCCAATTTAAGTATATTTTTACCAGTCCTGGGGAAGTTCGGCCATTGTTGCTTTTGTGTCCCATTGTTCTGGTTCTTTTCTCCACAGTTTGTTCCTCCTCTGCCTTGCCCGTCGACTCGGTTGCTTCGAGCCACGGGGTATATCATCTTCTCGGCAGCAAGGGAATTCTTCAGGAGAACAGCTGTTTGGGGCTTTCTGCCTGTTTACATAGGCTTCCCACCTTGCAGCTTTGATTAATGGGACAAAGCAAGACACAGTTAGTATTTCCCTTCTGCACTTTATAGCCAAGATTTCAGCTACAAAGGGGACTGGTTTGTTGGAATGGTAACAATAATATTGTGGGTTTATTCCTTTAGCAAAAATTTCCCACCATTCATGGGATTTTCAAATAATTTCTTGTTTAGACTCTAATTGTTTTAGTTTCCATTCAGTGAGAGTTCTTTGGATTTTTCCAACACTGTGTGCAAACTCCTATCGGAGGGTATTCATATTCACAGTGTGTCCACCATTTATTCTGGCATACCTTACACCTGAAACAAGCAAATGGATAATAATTACAGTTCAAATTATTACACCTAATTCATACATCTAGAGTGCTCAAATTATTTACATTTGTGTATATTCAATATTGTATGGTTGCATAGGTTTAGCAATTTCCTTTAGCACACTTTGTATGTTTCCATATATAGTAGATAAAAAAAGAAGTAATTATAGCAAATATAAACAGCAATATACACTTTACACTAAAAGGTAATGCGGCAAAATAATCAAATAAAGTCTCTATCATGATGTTATCTTTTCAGGGTTATTTTGGTGTCACCTGGAGTACTGATTACTTTCCAGTGGGGTCTCGTCACTGGGCCTTTAATGCGACTAGCATGAGTCCATCCACGTTCAGCAGTCCGGACAGCTGTTTCTGTTGTAAGCAAAACAAGATAAGGTCCCTCCCAATTGGGTTTTAGGGTTTCTTCTTTCCACGTTTTAACCAATATCCAGTCCCCAGGTTTAAAATTGTGAATTTTTAAGTCCAACGGAGGTCGTTGCACAATCAGTCCATGTTCCCAAAGCTTGTTATGATGTTCTGCTAATTGTGAAACATATTCATTAATCACACGATCTCGAATCAAAACATTTGTTTGTGGACTTTCAATTCTATAGGGCATCCCATACACCATTTCAAACGCTGATATTCCTACATCTGCTCGGGGTCTGGTTCTGAGAATTAATAGTGCCATGGGTAGGCACTTAATCCATGATAATTTAGTTTCTATCATTAATTTAGTCAAAATAGTTTTGATTTCCCCATTCATCCTTTCAACTTTTCCCGAACTTTGTGGATGCCATGGCGTATGGTATTCCCACTTAATACCTAAGCTTTCTGTTAGATCTCTGACAATTTTTGACACAAAGTGTGTTCCTCTGTCTGAGTCAATTACATCAGGTACACCATATCGAGGTATAATGTATTCAAGTAATACCTTAGTAACTTGGTTAGCAGTTGCCTTGGAGGTAGGAAAAGCCTCAACATAATGTGTTAAATGATCCACCATTACCAATAAATATTTGTAACGCCCCACCCTGGGTAGTTCAGTAAAATCTACTTGTATGTGTGAAAAAGGTCTGTATGCTGGGGAACGTCCTCCAAGAGGTTTTTGTCTCATGTTGTTTCGATTAACCTTTTGACAGGTCTCGCAGGCTGTCGTGACTGTCTTTGCTATGTTATATACGCCTATACAGGCAAACTGTTGATTGAAATGATCAACTAACGCCTGGGTTCCCCAGTGTGTTTTGCTGTGTATTTTTGAAAATATTTCGAGTGCTATGCCCTTTGGCAAGACTTCTCTCCCATCTGGCAATATGTACTTACCATCCTGTTCCTTAGCTCCCATTTGCTCTAATTTTTCCTTTTCTGCAGACTCAAAGCTCAAATTTTTACTAACAGGTATTTGTTGCATAGTCAAAATCGTATTATAATTGCCTGCCACTCGTTTTGCTTCTGTATCAGCTGCATTATTTCCCCTAACTTGATAACTTGTACCTCGCTGGTGTCCCTTTATATGTACAACTGCTATTTTATTCGGCATTTTCAATGCCCCCAGAACTCGCCGAATTAATCCCGGGTGTATCAGTTCTTTTCCCTGTGAGTTAATAAATCCTCTTTCCTCCCATATTTTTCCAAAGGTATGTACCACTCCAAACGCATAGCGTGAGTCTGTATATATAGTTCCATCCTTTCCCTTCAGTGACACTAATGCTTTCCACAATGCATACAGCTCACAGGCTTGAGCCGACCAGCTGGCACTCAGGGGGCCTGATTCTATTGTTTTAAATTCTCCTTTTTCCAATTTAACGATGGCATATCCGGATAATCGTTTACCTTCCACTATTCGTGATGACCCATCTATAAATAATACTTCTCCACATTGTAGTTCTTCTTCTTCTAAGTCTGGCCTAATGCGTGTCTGCTGTTCAATTGTTTGAAAACAATTGTGCAATAGTTCATTGCCTTCTCCTGGGTATAAAAATTCAGCGGGATTAACTGCTCCAATAGTTTTTAAAGATAGTTTAGGGGATTCTATAAGTATTCCTTCATACTTTAATAATCGGCTATCTGTAAGCCACTTTTCTGCTTTTTGTTGTAGCACTCCCCTGATGTTATGAGGTGTATATAAGACAACTTCTCCATTAAAGGTAATGCGATTCGTTTCCTCAAGTAATAAGGCAGCAGCAACAATGATTTGTAAACAACTTGGCCAACCCCTGCTCACAGGATCCAACAGCTTTGATAAGTATGCCACCGGTTTCTTTTGTCCGGCCCATTCCTGAGTTAATACTCCGAATGCCGTTCCTTCATGTATGTTAACGAATAAATGGAATGGCCGCTTTAAATCTGGGAGGCTTAAAACCGGTGCTTGACTTAGCTCCCTTTTGAGACTGGCAAACTGCTCTTGATCCTGAGGGGTCCACTTGGGTATTTTGTCTTTAGACAGTTGTTCATATAAAAATTTAACTTTAAAACTCTAGTTCTCTATTCATTGTCTCCAATACCCAAATAGCCCTAATGCCTGCCGAATTTGCCTCTTAGTGACAGGCATAGGTAATTCTAAAATTCCTTTAATGCGCTCTGGATCTAATATCTTCTTGCCGTTAAACAAATAATGCCTCAAATATTTCACTTTTTCCTCCACAAATTGCAACTTTTCTTGTGATACCCGCAGTCCCTTTTGTACAAGAAAGTTTAGGAGTCGAATGCTTTCTTTTCTTACATCCTCCTTATTATTCCCTGCTATGAGCAGATCATCTACATACTGTAACAGTACATTTCCTGTTTGTGCCTGGTATTCTTTTAAGAGCTCTTCCAGGGCTTGTCCAAACAGATTAGGGGATTCAGTGAACCCTTGGGGGAGCACGGTCCATCTCAATTGCTGTCTACGGCCTGTCTCTATGTCTTCCCATTCAAATGCAAAATAATCACGGCATTCTTCTGCCAGTGGACAGGCCCAAAAGGCATCCTTTAAATCAATCACACTATACCAGGAGTTATGGGGTCCTAGCTTGCTTAGCAGTGTGTATGGATTTGCTACTACAGGGAACCGGGTGATAGTTCTTTTGTTTATTTCCCTTAAATCATGTATAAGCCGATATTTCCCATTTGGCTTCCTTACAGGCAAAATGGGGGTGTTAAAGGGTGATATACAAGGCTCTAAGATTCCTTGTGCTAACAATCGATCAATTTCTGGTTTTAATCCTCTCCGTCCTTCTAGGGATATGGGATATTGCCTCACCCTCACAGGTATGTGGGGTTCGGAGATTTGAATTTTAATCGGTGGGATTTCCAGTTTACTTATTGTGTCCGGAGAGTACCAGACATCAGGGTTAATTTGTTTTTGATCGTCCACAGTTAAAGGATAAGCAGACACCATTAGCTCTTGTTTTTTTGCTTTAATTTCTAATTGTAATTCGACAATTAAATCCTGTCCTAACAGATTAAATTCTGCTTCAGGGACGAGCAAGAGTTCACCCATTCCAAATTTATTTTCAGTTTCGAACACCACATTTTTGATTTTGCTTACTTTAAAGGGTTCCCCTTTTGCTCCAATTACTTGTACTTTTTCAGGGGAAACTTTACATCCCTCAGGTATTTGCCTAATAGTCGATTTCTCAGCCCCAGTGTCTACTAAAAAGGTGAACTCTTGTTTATGGGGACCTATTTTTAATTTTATTAAGGGCTCATGATGACTCCGGTCCCCTAAGATATAGAGCCCCTGACTCTCCTATTCTGTTTTCAATATTTCCTCATCCCTGATCCTTTCTCTGCAATTCTTCTTTATATGTCCCTTCTTTCCACAGTAAAAACAACATCTCTGTTCCTTCCTTACTACTACGTTCCCTTGTTTCGTTCCAGCAGATTTATGTTCACCGATCTGCCCTTTGCGACCCTCTCTAACCACTGCTACCATCATTTTTACTTGTCGCTTGCTACTCTCTTCTTCCCGCCTTATGTAGATTTTCTGAGCTTCCCTTAATAATTCATCCAACCCTCTATTCTGCCAGTCTTCTAACTTTTCAATTTTCTTTCTGATATCTTCCCATGATTTTGCCACAAACTGAGTTTTGAGGAGCGCTTGTCCTAAAGGATCGTCTGGATTTACCCCAGAGTACAGCTGAAGGGCTTTCCTCAGTCGTTCTAGCCACTCAGTAGGGCTCTCATCTTTCTTTTGCATTTCATTAAATGCTTTATTGATATTCTGGCCACGGGGTACTGCTTCTCTAATCCCCTGAATTACTATAGTTCTCAGGTCCTGCATATGAGTTCTATGCACCGGATCCTGATTATCCCAATTAGGTCTTTGGAGTGGCCATTTAATATCTGCTTGGGGTCCCTGGGCATGCTGAGCATCCCACAGTCTCATTCCTGCTCATCTAATCATATCTCTTTCCTCGGTAGTAAATAATTGACCAAGGATAGATTGCATCTCATCCCAAGTATAAAGGTTTGGTCCCAAAAATTGATCTAATCTTTCTGCCACTCCGAGTGGGTCCTCAATTAAGTTTCCCATCTCGGTTCTTTTAAAATCTCGCAGGTCAGCCGAGCTTAGGGGTACAGAAATATATCCAATCACAGGTTGAGGTCCCCCCATGGGCATTTCCCTTAGAGGATATATCTGAGCTGCCCCTTTTTGGCTCCTAGTCACGCGTCTAGGAGGAAGGGGGGACCCTTGTTCCGACTCTGGTTGGGGAGTGGGCGCTCTGGGGACCTCTGGAGGGGCTGCGGGAGCAGGAGGAGGAATGTAAGGGGGGGGGGTTAGAAGGGTTTCGTCTAACTCTTCCTTCTTTTTCTTTTGTTTAGTTTTTACTTCATTCAGTGGGTAAAGTCTAGCTCCCGGTCTTTCTAGCCACACTTCCGCATACTGACTCTCCTCCGGGTTAAGGGGTTTTTTATTATTAACCCAGAGGTTTAATTGCTGTCTTACCCAATCTTCTTCTGACCCATAGACTGGCCAAAAGACATTTTTAGAAATCTTCTTCCCTCCCCATACCTTAGTACAATATTCTATCATTTTCTGCTTATCTTTCCCTAATGTTCCAGGGAAATATCTCCAATTGTCTAAGATATATGCCAGAGGGGTATTCTTAGGTACAGTGGGTACCCTTCCCATGGGAGTCGAAGGCTTGCTGCCCTTCGCCCCCATCTTCTGGATTATCCACACACACACTCACTCGTTCCCCTTGTTCCTGGCCCAGTCCCTCGCAGGAGATGGGAAACGCAGTACTTAAGAGTCCACGCTCGCTTGGTTCAGTATATCGAACCTCTCATTTGTTATAATCCAGGAAACCCAATCCCGCCCGAACGGCAAACCCGCGAACAAATTCGCAATATACTTACGCGTCCTGCGTCTTCGTCCGGACTCCCGTGCACAGAATTTTTATGGGATTTTACCGGTTTCTCCTTTGCTCACTATTCTAGAATTTAGGTTCGTCGGTAAGGTTGAGGTAGGCTGTCGGTCACGGGGCCGCGGATTGCCGCGGGGCGCCTCCCCGGAGGACAGAAGCCCACCGTTCCTTATCCGAGTCACGGCACCAAGAATTGTCATAAATTGCGACCACAAGGGATCATAATCCAATTAAAATTTTATTAATTATAGCAAGTAGAATATGAGCAAATACAGCGCTGGACGGCAGGGGAGTCTGCGCTCCACCAACTGCCGTAACTTTAGGTTACAGTTACATTCCTTATATACATTTCATGTACCCTTTTCTTGTAAGTCTCCGCCTTGTCTTGTTTCTTCTTTCTTCACTGGTGTAGGTCTGTTACCATGTAGATTCAGTAGATCTTCTCAAGGATGACTGTCCTTTGATATGGAATGTCTTTTGATGTGGAGAAATGCAGCTGTTGTTCTTCCTTTCCTTATCTAGGGAGTCATAGCCATTACTTTTTCCCCCTTATCTAGTAAGTTATAGCAAGTGCCCTCTTCCCGGGACCTCCACACATAATTCGAGCAACTCTTGTCATTTACACAAGGCATATGTTAACTCTCAACATCTCTTCCCCCTTCTTGATTTCCTGAACAAATTTAACCCGTTTATTACATAAGCGATCTCATGTCTTTTTGCAGTTTAATCTTTACACTGGGTTTAACATAAATCTTAATAAACAATATCATATTCATAGTTTCTCACAGGCATTTCTACCTTTTCTACCTTGTTTTTCTACCTAATGCGAATAGGCATTAGCCTATCCTCTGCACCTTTGGTCATTTCCTGAAGTTTGTCTGTGGTTTCCTACATGAGTAGGTAAATGTATCTATTTTACTTTACAGAGCTTTGATAGTTTTTAAAATTATACAAGTAATTTAAGTCTTGGAACAAATGTCTTTGCTTATTGATTTTTGTGAGTAGCTGCAAAAATCTCGTTTATTAGTTGCCCCTTTTAAAATTAAAATAAAAATGAATGCTATGCAAGAAATAGGTTGCAAGTAACTGTTAGGGTCTTACTACTGCTCGCTGTTGAGAGATCGTGGGAAGTGCAGAGAATTTGTGTTAAAAGTGAAGGGCATTTTTCAAGATAGTTTTCCAGGTCTGAGGCGTGCTGAAATATCTCTTTCCTATGATAGCGTGTTTAGTTTCATTGACTTCAGCGGAACACACAGAATACATTGACTTAAACTAGCTGAGAATCTGATGATAAGGTTTTATACTCTACCTAACATAGTGTTGTGATGACATGTCCTCCGAACTCAAAATTATGTTTGATGATCTTAACAAGGAGGCCGGATCTTTGATCTGGAAATTATGCTGATAGCGACGTTACAGAATCCAGGCTTGTAACTTCACTGGTTTCTTGCAGCCCCTCAAGTTCATGAAGGACAATAAAGACCCATTCTTTTTTGTTCTTGTGCTATAATCAGTGATGGAAGTATGACATTGTCAGTTGTAAGAAGTGGCTTAACTGCTGTTGGAGTCTGCTTTTCTGCCTGAAAAACCTGTTGATTTGCATGGGTTTGCACAGCTTATGCTAATGATATGGCTGGAATGAGACAGGATCTTGTGTAGTCTGCAAGGGCTGTATATGGTCCTGGTTTATAGCTGGGTGGGAGGGATTGGTTCGAGTTACTTCTGATTTGCCCTATTTAATATCTTAAATAGGAGTGAACAGGGTGATTGGAACAGTTTCATTTTTACAAGAGGAAATTTATAAATTGTTTTTTATCCTGTGTTAGAATTAAGATATGTATTTACTGGAGACAACGAGTCTAGCCTGAACACTGAAACACCTCCGTTTTGGGCACGCTATTAGAACTTTTTTAAAATTTTCAAATCGTAACAGTCTGTCAGTTTATGCTTGTTGAGTCTGAGACATTAAATGATGCCCTTTGAACAGGTAAACATTGCTAATAATTGATATTTGGTTTGTAGACTATACCTTTTGTATGCTCTAAAGTCATCTGTTGTTTCCCTTTCATTTATAAAAGTTCTGTTCATCAAACCATATAAGCACATACCTAAATTCAGTGTTAAACTTCCTGAATTGCTCTAAACTATTGTGTTGCTGTAAACTGTTTTGGCTGATAAACCTAAGCGGTCAGCTTGGTATTCCTCCATGTATATGTGATTAAGATGCAATAGCTCAGCACAAGTTACCAGGCAACTGCATGCTCCAGCTGCATAGGAGGCACAAAGCACCTGGCCCGTTCCTTGTAATCAGTGGGAAAGTACAGATTCTCCTGTGAGCTTGGTCACCCTTGTCTATAACATATTAGATAAGAGTATTTTGATACTCCTCTCGCAGTGGGAGAAACACTGCTCGTGTCTGTGCAGTGTGTGAAAATCACTTTACCAAGATGCTTTTATTTCTAAAACCCTTGGAAAAAAACCTCAAAACGGAGTTTTAAAACTTTTTTAATCCAAGGCAAACTTCAGGATTCTCATTCTTACAAAGTATTTTACAATTGTGTAACCTTGTAGACTGTACGGAGAATGAGGATCTTGCATGTGACATACTCAAAAGTTTCATTTTTGGTGTTCTACACGCTTCTACTGATCGCAGCGCCTTTGTTTCCTAACGGCAAGTGGCAACAGACAATGCGTATGGGTTTCAAGGCCCTGTGGAACAGAGAAGGTAGTTTGCCAGTGTTCTTACTGCTGTTGCAGACGTCGTTTCAGTGGATTGAAAGTGGCACGTTCCAAGTACCTTTTCCTACCATTGCTGCGTTTGTTTTTTTTTTTTTAATCTAGAAGAATGTTTCTGTACTTCCCTTCCCTATAGGTAGTTGCATGTTGATTTACATTGCATGCTATTGCAGCGTTCTTAGTCTACCAGTTACAGATTACTCCTTTCAGTTCTTGTGCATTTCTGAATGTGTATCTACCTATACACCTACTAAACTCACATTTATTCAGACATGATATGCAACTGCTACGGAAGTCAGCTATTGTGCTAGTTATGGTGTTTGCCCCGTCAGTTGTTTTACTATCTAATAAGTACCTGATGACAGAGAAGGGGAGTGTCAGAAAATAGACAAGTCAGGCTTTATGTTAGAACTGGTTTTCATAAGATTTAAGAGAACGCAGTTTTGGCATAAGGATTTACATGCCGCTCCTGGTGTTCTGTTGGGCTAACGCTTTGCAAGAAGCTGAGGTGTTTAACTTTCAAAAGCTGTTTATGTAAATTGGCTTACCTATGAGTACTCTCCTTCAGCTATGTGTAACGAAGAAATAAATGTGCATCTCTAGACATGTGCATATGCAGATAGAATTGTAAGTGCACAGCTGGGGATGATGCTTGTGTTTGAGGGTAGAAATACGGAGAGGGACAGCAGTGGGGAAAGAAGAACCTTTGAAGATAGTCTAGCGTTGCTCTCATTCTAGAGGTGAATGATCAACGTTCTGTACCATTCTTGACAAATGCTTGCCTAATTTATTCTTAAACATTTCCTGTAATTATTACTACTGTTGCAAAGATTGCCACATACCCTAAGTTTTTCAGGTTGTAATTTAAGCCCCACGATTCCGTGTAACTGTGTGCAGTGGATGCACACAAAAGTTCTTCCTTATAGATAGCTACCCTTTAGAGTTTAAACATTGTTATTTCTCTTCAGTATTGCCCTTTCCAGGTTAAGCAGCTGTTTTTCAATTTATGCTTTGAAGTCAGACTCCTGTACATCGCTGAGCACCCTCTTGGACTTACTGTAGACCCTCACCAGTTATACTACACCCTTCTTGAAAAGCAGTACATCATCTGGAGGGTTCAGCAGCTAATCCGTGCAAATGTAGCGCTGCAGAAATAATGCTTAGATGTACTAACTCAAGTGTGATGTGTGAGGAGGAATCACTGGGCATTTTGATTAGCAAGAAACGGTACGTAAAAACTAGGTGACAGAAATAGGACACGAAGCTGGCACCCTGGTCTTCAAGCTTACAGTGCAGCTCCGTGGGCTTTGGCTGGCTACAGAAGAGCATGAGGCCCCGGAGAGAACTGCTGCTGGATCTTAGTGAAAGGATGGTAAGTCATCTGGAGAGAGGTTTTCAAAGCCAGGAATTCAAGTCGGGTGCCCGATTCCAGATTGCCTGTGAAATCACTGTGTACTTCCCTCGCTTGTCTAACTTTGTGTTGTATATTGTCTAGCAGCTTTTCTTTCAAAGTTAACAAAGCTACACTTGTGTGATAGGTGATGTAATGATCTCATAATAATAGTCAAAATCCAAGTCACAGAAAATGCCAGCATTTAAAAGAGAGCCCTGATAAATTGCTAGTGCCTTATACCACTGCCACTTCCCAGGCCTTCCATGTTAGAGCTGTCTTAATCATTGATGCCGTTTGCTCAGACTTGGAGCCGTAATATCTGCTTCTTGTTTCAGGGTATATTATGAAGTTGCTGATGGCACTGCCTTAGCCCTTTGGCTAAGAAGAATAGCAAATAATTTGTGGATTATCCGTATAAGCAGCAGCCAAACAGCATTCCCTTCCAATCAATAGGGAAGAAAGCTGCTGCACCGGTTTGTCTGGGTTCCCTCATACCAAAGGTCTTTCTCACATTTATTGATCCTTTTACATTTTGCAACTTGTTCAGGGTCAGTTGATGACCGGAGCGAACTGTCAGGTCTTTGAAAAGTGATTGTAACTGTGAAAAGAGGTTTGTTGACTTCCTCACGTGATAAGTAGACATTGAAGAAATTGCATGTTGCTCATCTCTTAAGTCAGAGACTGGAATTGGACAGATACTGTGTTACTAGAAAATAAAATACAACTGGGCCCCTTGAGACAGAAATGTAGTGATGAAATCGTGTCATATTATCACAGAGACATAGTGACTGTTTTCTCAACTAACAAACAGATCCTAGTCAAAAATAATGTTTGTTCCAGGTAATTCTGGTCAGTCTCCCAAGGCAGTGGATCTGCTTTGCAAATGAGAAAAAGTGGACCTACATATTGAAACGGGAAGGGCTATTTTTGTTCCCCAGTTCAAAATGGGCACAGCAGAGCCTCTATAGTTTTCAAATTGGTAGCAGCACCTTTGCCTGCTTGTTAGCAGACGGAGCAGAATCTGTACTTTCTCCTGTATGGCTCTTGAAAGAAACTTGGTTGAACTGGTTTGCTTGTTGGAAAAAAAAGTGGGATGTTGGATCAAGTGCAACTGTAGCAAATACTGACCTTCCTGAAACTATTTAGAGTTTTCATGTGTTGATACTCGTTAGAAAAAACCAAAACTTGAAAAAAATCCTATAAGGATTAAGCTATGAGATTGTTTTCAAGGGGGGGGGGGGGGGGGGGAAGGAAAACTAAATGGAAGATAATTTTAGAGAAAGTAACTTTCATAGCACTTGGAGGTAACATAGCTGTCTGTAAACAGGATGTTTAAGGAAAAGATACTCGGTCTCTTTATGATTCTTTCTGTGGCCTTCTAACTGAAAAGTCTGACTGTGTGAACCCTGGTTATCTGTGTTACGGAAAACTGATGTGCTTTGCAAGCTGAGATTCTTCTGCAACAGAGCAAAGTAGGAGAGACATGGTCTTGTGGTTTGGGTTACTATCCTGTGACGTGCCAAAAGAGGTCAGAAACTGTTTTCAGAGACTCTGGTGTCAGGGCAGAGGTTTCTGGGGAGGCTGTAGCTCAGCCCATCAGCTCAGCTCACCCCGGGGGTGCGGGGCTGTGCGGAGGTGGCGGGAGGCGAGGGAGGGCGAGCGGCTCGGCTGGATGGGGCGAGGGGGCCGGCGCGCAGAGGCAGGGGCCGGGCCGGGCCGGGCCGGGCGGCCCCGCGCCACCCCCCCGCGTCGGCGCGGTGGCGGGCGGCGAAGCCCGTCGCCTTCGCAGCCGCGGTGAAGTGCGCGGGTCTGGCCGCAGCGTCCGGCGTTGTTGGCCGGCGAGGGAAAAATCCTCGGCGGGCCGGGCTGAGGGGCCGGGGCTGCGGGTGCGGCGGGCCTCCCGGCTCGTCAGTCAGGCGTCCGCCTGAGGCCGCGGGGCTTCCCGCCGCTCGGGAGCCGCGGCCGGGCCTGTCAGCGGCGCGGCCCCTGCCCGCGGCGGCGGAGAGGCGCTGGGGCGTCCCGGTCTCCGGCGCGGGCAGCGAGCGGGGGGGGTGGCTCCGGGCAAAGGAGGTTTGCAAAGGCCGGCTGGGGACGAGCGTCGGCGCTCGGCAGACCCGCGGTGATGTGCTGCGGCCCGGCGGCACCGAGGTGGAGGGAGGCTCTCGGCGGAGGGAACGTGTTCCTGCGGCCACAGGAACTTGTGGAGGTACCTACCGGCAGCAGTTGAGGAAGCGTTTTTTTTACTGTGGGTTTTTTTTTCCTGTCTCTTTTTTCCCCCTTCTTTCTGTGCTTTTTACCAGTGCCCGCGGCAATGACTTTTTTTGCCGCCACAATGTTAAGGTTTTTGCTGGAAAACAGGTATGTTCTACAAAGCAATCTCTCGTGCCTTTCAATCTACAGAACTTGTGGACAAATGCGTAGGTCCACGCACGCGTTCATGTTGTGATGCAGAGCGATCAGAAATTGTGGGACCGCTTGTAGGACTTGATGACTTTGTCCGTATCCTCTGATGGAGGTGTTTAAGGCCGTCCAGTTTATGCTCCAGCTCAGTGATGTTACTGCTTTTGAGAGGTTTGAGTTCACCGGATAGGAGAGCCTTTTTTGTAGGGATCAGTTGTCTTGTTCTGATTTTTTTATTTTACAGGTAAAATCACAGCTCAGTGTGACATGGAAATAACTGGAAATAGTTTTATTTTTAAATTCGGGGCCTTATTTTCCTTGAAACTGGATTTTCAGATACGGTGCTAGAAGACGTTACAGAATTGTAAGTGTTGTTTCTGCCTCCTGTTCCTCTTGAACATTTGGTTTCCTGGGGAAAAATACTGTGTAAGCTCTGTAAGCGAAGAGGTTTTATATTTTTGGAATACTTGCCAGCTGAAGGGTTTGTACCTTGGACTTACACTGTAGAGGATGATCTGTTCAGGACATCCATGTCATAGAGTAGCTGTTGCATGACTTATACTTGTAATCAGGTTCCTACTCGATAGCCTTAACTTTGCGTGGATTGCGCCTTGAACTTTCCAGTAGTTTGTTTGTTTTTACATTTCCTTAAGGTCTAGGCAAAGGTTTAGAAAGTTAGCAGACTTAAGGATAAGTATTTATTACTTTGTCCTGCCACGTTGCTATTTGAAACCTGTGCTGAGTATTGGTGGTATTCAAGAAATTGCCGCGATTTAGAGGGTGAATCTGTATCTTTACGTGTACTGAGCAGAAAAGGACAATGGATCTTTTTAGTTGCCAGATAGCTTTCTTTATCCAGGCGGTCAATTTGTCAAGATCGGGCTGCAGCGTGGCCCATTTATTTCTTAGTTCCAACAGCTGCCATCTTAATGTAGAGATTTATTCTGTAATCAAAACTGGAATTGTTGTCCCTGGTTATCTGTTCTTACTTATTTTTTTTTTAATGCTGCTTCAGTGAGATTCCGTCTGAGGGCAGAAGAATCGCAAAGCTAGACCAGATTTTGCTAAATGGAAATAACATAGCACTGGTAAGTCATCATTGTTAAAATGCTGCATGCATTTATTTTCTGTACCTGTAAATCAATCAGTAACTGAGCTCAACTACTTTAAGCTGAGCTTTCCAGACAATTCCATTACACAAGGTAATTTCAAGTAGCTTCTGGGGCATATGTGTGTATGAACGATGCTGGAAAAGTGATCTTGCTGTCTTAGTACACGTTACAGTTTAAAAAAAAAAAAGAAAAAAAAAAAAAAAAAGAGCATGTCCCTAACTTTATTTTGGTGAATGTTTTTCTGGTCTTCAGGTGTGCAAGGGAATCGCTGGCTTTGTTAAGCGCTCCGTAAGCTGGTTCATACAGTGGCTTTTAACTCACGAGTGTTTGCCTGCATAAGCGTGTAGGTGGAATGCATCTACGTTTTATCCATTATTGTATGTATAGATGTGTTTGCAGCAGTTTGGATGTTTACAAGCTTGTCAAGTCATTTGGCAGTTACGATTACCGTGTGATGCCCAGAGAGCTGTACCTTTACGTGCTCTGAAAAAAATCCAGAGGTCTGTTGGCTTATACCAAATCAGAAGCACTATGATTTTTAGTTTATTATCTGCTGGTGTATGTAGGTCAGTACTGCAACAGTAATTAAATACTGTGATTATGCATCCCTAAGCTGAATTCTGCAACTTCCTAAATACCACAAGAGCAGACCTAGAATAGCTTTTTGTTTGTCGGCATAGATGGCTACAAAGTCAGGACTTCCTACGTAAAAGCATTCCTAATTTTGTGGGAAGAGGAGAGGAAGACCAACTCGAGTCGAAATGAGCTCTGTGTGAACGAGGAACAATCTCCATTTTGCTGTCTTACCCACCTTGCATCTCCTCACCGTGTGTCTGAGCAAGTGCCATCTTGCCTTAATTTCTAAGCCCCTTTCTGCTTTGGTTATTGTTCTGCCTCCTTAAAGGATAGTGCATGTTCTGACTTCTTGTATGGGGTAAAATTGCTACCATCCAGCTAAGCTGGTGGTATACTGTCCTTGAAGCAGAAGCTGGTGATGCTTAGAGTGCAAATTTTCAGCGAGACGTAGATACATTTCTGTATCGGATCTTGTGCCTCTCTTGCAGACACATCTTCCCATGTCAGGAAGACTATGCTTTAGACTTTTTCTTACTTTGGTCCTGAAAGCAGCAAAGTTTTTCCTCTCTAGAAGTGCTCAGCTAATTATTAAGAATGTATCAGTAAAAGCAATGGTTATCCTCTTCTTTTTTCCCTTATTCATGTTTTTCCTTTTGTATTTCTTTCTCTGTTGTTCAGCTCTTTACTTTCTTCCCTGGAAAATTACTCCCTGCTGCCTGTAGAAGAGTTCAGGCTCTTTATCAGTTTTTGAGCTCTGCTTACTGATAGAAGTTGGAAAGAGGAAACCAGCTTCCCAGTCTCGTGACAGTCTGGGGAGGAATCGGCAATTGGAGAAATTATTCACGAAAGGAAGGGTGTTCTTTGTCCTTTTAAAAATGAACTGTAGTGTTTCTAGACAGAATCATTTCCTTGAGTTGAATACCAAAGACAAAACCCAAAATGTTTGTTACCTAGGAACTGCTTTGTGTTTTGTTAAACATTCTTTGTGTTTTGGAGGTTCTGTCCTGTGCTTCTCTGGCAATAACTGGCTTCTACTGTTGGGAGAGGAAGATAATATTGAATCGAAAAACCGCTTTTGTGGTCTGCCGGTGAAGTCTCCATCTGCTCAATTGTTGTAAAGCAAGAACTGTCATGTGTAGGTTTGTAAAACTCAGATCTATGGCACAAACACAAAATTGTCGTCGTCTTTTATAGGTGGTTCCTGAAGGAGAAGGACCTGAAGTATAAGTTGATACAGTTGTCATCTGTGAAGACATGGTTTTTATGTATGTGTGTGTGTATGTAATCTAAACAGAGCTTTTGAGGTAATGGTGTGGGTTGCTTGTTTGTTTTGTTTACAGACTCTTGGAATTGACATTTGATAAAAGAGAAGGATTTCCCCTTCAGGAAAGGTGCATCACTAATGATGATGATGCTGGTTTTGTAAGTTGAAACCGTTACTTTCCTGTAAAGACACACTAATTTGTTCTGAGTAAAAGCCTTTCTTTTTGTTCACTTTGTGCTCAGTTACGTAAGTGCACGAGTGAGTGAGTTTTCCAACGGGTTGATGGAGTGGAAAAAGAATAGTTACGTTCCAGTTGCTGTCGGTCTTCAGTTTTTCTACATCTGTTGCATTTGTTTATGGCCCAAGTCTATATAAAACCCAAATCGTGGGCCAAGAGATTGCTATTCTTTGCACTACAGGCAGGTTTACTTTGCTTTCAGTGTTCCTGTAGCCTGTTGCTTTGGAAGGTGCAGGTAACAAGCTTTTCAATTGAATAAATGAGTGGTAGTGGTTTTTTGTTTTCCTCCCCTAGAAATGTAGTGCTTGATCATACTGCACTGACCTGTAGAAGTTGTGGGCACTGTGGTGTTCTCCAGAATGCTACTTGGGCTGCCACTACAAGTAGGCCACTTAAAATAATAACCTTAGACTTTAAAAAGACATAAAAACTTAATGATGCTTAAAGTATAGTGCAGAGTAGTCATCAGGTTAAAATAACTTCATGCTTATGACATGCACAGTGATGGTTCCTTTCAGGTTTTTTGGTTGTTGTTGTTGTTTGGTTTTTTTTCTTCTTTAAGATGGCACTGGTTGCAGTGATCTTCAGTTTTACGACACAGCTAACTGTCTTAGTATAGATATGGTTCCTTTCTGCCTACTATTTCCGTTTACTGGCAGACATAGTTAAGATAGCTCTTTGGAGTTGTGGAGTGTGCGTGTGTATATAGATATATGTGTGTGTGTGTGTGTGTGTGTGTGTGTGAATGTGTATGAAAATAAGAAGACCTAAAGCCCCCTCCCCACATCATTAGTTTTTGCTGACCTGTATTTCAGTGTTACCAAGATTTTAAAGTGACCCAAGTATTGCTGTTGCAAATGTTTCCATGTTTGTCTAACTATTGTGATGACAGAAATAAAAAAAAAAAAAATCAAAACACTAAATGTTTTATTACTTGCCCTATAACTATATAGGCGTTCCCTGTCTAATATCGATTTCTTTTTTCAGGATTCACTGTATTTTATTTTTTTTTTACCCTATGAAACGGAAAGAGATTTCTGGCTTACTGTTGGCTTTTGATAGATGTTTTATCCTTGGGGAATTGCCCACCAATTAATTCATAGAGTTTGGAATTTAACTGAAGGACGTTTTGCATGCCCGTGTTCAAATATCGATGCTGACAAGCCACCATACGGTTCATGTTGATAGCTTTATGGATACTTAAAGGTAGGCAATAGTCTTATTTTTTAATAATGCTTAACCTTTTTCTCTTTGGCAAGAACAAGCAAGTCTGCCTGGTTTTGTAGGACTTGCAGCTTTTACTTAACATCGGACTTTAAAAAGGGGAGAACCGGTATCAGGTACGCCGTTAGGATGGTGATTTTTAAAATACGAAGCTGCGTAACAGTCTCGGGAAGAACATGTGTGACTGGGCGTGAGAGTCTGTGGCACAGCATTAATAACATTTGCTTAAAAAAGTTTTGAAGAATGAAGCATTTGCTTTATGAACGGTACTTGAGGACGAATTCTGATGCTGCTAAAGTTTATTGAAAAATAGGCACTGATTTCAGTGATGATGCAGGTGTGGTTTCTGTTCATGCCTTAAATCTGAAAAGAAGAGAAGAGAAACCTCCATTTGAAGGAGGATTTTGTATGAAGGGTAATCAAACCGGTAACCTACTTTAAGAACGACTTTAAAATATTTGGAGCATCGGTTAAAGGCAAATAAGTAAAGTTTATCATATCCTCCTACATAAGCTGTGACTATTGAATACAGTCAGCAGTGCGCCTCAGAACTTGTTGGTGTGCAACTGAAACGTGTTAAGTTGTAAGACTTCACAGCCACGAGCTGATGGGCCACAGTTCTCTCCGAGCATGAAGCGCTGTAAGTTTTAGTTTCTTGCACAGCAGTGACTCTTTCCAACATTAGTAACTATACAACAGGGTAAAAGGTCAATTTAGTGAATAATAATGTGTCGTTCTCGGAGTAGCTGTTTGCATTTCACCATGATGCAGATGCTTTCTATAGCAGTTGTGTTGGCCCGTGTCTTAGAATTCGGTTAATCCTCTCCTGAACTCATTTAAACTTTTGGCTTCAACTGCATCACTGACAATATGTTTCACAATAGAAAAATTATTTCCTTTAAAAACAAGGGGGGGAGGGGTGGGAGAAGAAGGGGTGGAGGAAGTGGGGATAAAAAAATCTGTTGTCTGCCAGTGCTGTGGGCTGCTCACTCATTTTTCTGTAGAACTCCTGGGGGTTTGTTGTTGTTGTTGTTCTTCTTCTTCTACCTTAATGCTTATAGGCATGTCATAAATTGCGACCACAAGGGATCATAATCCAATTAAAATTTTATTAATTATAGCAAGTAGAATATGAGCAAATACAGCGCTGGACGGCAGGGGAGTCTGCGCTCCACCAACTGCCGTAACTTTAGTTACAGTTACATTCCTTATATACATTTCATGTACCCTTTTCTTGTAAGTCTCCGCCTTGTCTTGTTTCTTCTTTCTTCACTGGTGTAGGTCTGTTACCATGTAGATTCAGTAGATCTTCTCAAGGATGACTGTCCTTTGATATGGAATGTCTTTTGATGTGGAGAAATGCAGCTGTTGTTCTTCCTTTCCTTATCTAGGGAGTCATAGCCATTACTTTTTCCCCCTTATCTAGTAAGTTATAGCAAGTGCCCTCTTCCCGGGACCTCCACACATAATTCGAGCAAGTCTTGTCATTTACACAAGGCATATGTTAACTCTCAACATCTCTTCCCCCTTCTTGATTTCCTGAACAAATTTAACCCGTTTATTACATAAGCGATCTCATGTCTTTTTGCAGTTTAATCTTTACACTGGGTTTAACATAAATCTTAATAAACAATATCATATTCATAGTTTCTCACAATCCCCCCTTTTTCTTTTTGTCCTATTATTGTTTATTAGACGTTACTTTCACTTTCGGTACTGTAAGCCAAACTTTTCTCATAATCCTAACATTTATCATAACATTCACAAGGTAATATTTCACAATTACAATAGGTATAGTTTTCACGTGGCATAACGTCTTCACAACAATCTTCATCCTCATTAATAGGTACACTCTTATATTTTGCTCCAGACCTCGTAGTTAAAATAAGCAGTTTAGCCATGTCTAACCGTTCTTTAATAAAGTGTAAAATATAGCTTAATATAAAAGGCCCAAATACAAGTCCTAAAATCAACATAATAAGCGGTCCTGCTAAAGCAGACAACAAAGTGGTTAGCCAAGGTGAAACATTAAACCAGTTTTCATACCATGATTTGTTCGCTTCGCGATCCTTTTTACGTTTGTCCAATCTTTTTCGGAGTTTAGACATGGTGTCCTGGACTACTCTCGTGTGATCAGTAAAAGAACAACACTCTTCATTGAGAGCTACACATAACCCTCCCTCCTTTAAAAACAATAGATCTAATCCTCTTCTATTTTGCAGTACTACCTCTGATAAAGACTTTACTGAAGTGGCTAAATTTTGGATAGATTGTTCTATTTTTGCTAAATCCTCATCTACAGCCATCTGTAAACTTTGTAATTCCTGGCCTTTTACTAGGGAGGCTATGCCTGTACCTGCTCCAACTCCGCCCGCTATCAGCAGTGTAGCCAGGGTTACCACTGTAATTGGCTCTTGTTTTTGTCTATTCAGGTCTCCTTCAAAGTGGCGTAGCACTTCCTCAGAGGTATGATAGATCAGACGAGGAACAATAATCACCTGTATGCAAAACTGAGATTGATTAAACACGTTTAGGGATAGGCAGGGCGTTACTCCGATGTCTGAACAAACCCATTTAGCTCCTGGTGTTGGGATAGCCCATTTGTCCCTTTGATTCTTATGTTTCTCTATGTTGGTGTTAGTGACTGTTCGGTTGCACAAAGGCTGGTACTTTTTGGGCACTGTACTTATACATTTTCCTTGGCCTGTTACTAATTGAATAGTGATTCCTTGCGTATGATTCCTCCGGTCATCCCATGGACATTCTCGTGGGTTTGAACCATTAGACCATTGAATCTTACCTGGTTTTCCAATTGTCTTAAAATATGGTGGTCTAACATTATAACATAACCAGCATTCCTCAGTTAAATTTGGTTTGTTTTCATTAAGAGCACGATAAGAGACTTGTATTAGATTCCATAAGGGGTCTTTGGATTCTGACAACTCTAGGTCCCTGGACAGGGATGATTCAGTCATAGTGTCACTAGTTGTTTCCGAAAGAGAGTCTGGAGGAGGGGTTACAACAATTACGGGGGCAACCTTTTCTTCAGAAGAAGTGGGTGGATTCAGGACTAAGTTTGGTCCTACTGGTAAGGGATCATGAGGCATTGGACTTTTCATGATTTGAAAAATTCCTCCTCTGTCCGCACCTGTTTCCCAATATCTAATTCCCCAATATTTTCCTGCCAGCCAAAAGTCCTGTGCAGGATTTCTTACAGTTATATTGATGCCCACACAAGGAATCGTTTGTCTTAAGCAATGGCCCCATCGGTCTCTGGTTAATTTAGGTCTTTTGTATCCTTCCGGTGACCATTTTATTTCTAGATACTGGTCTCCAGATGCGGACCACTCAGAAGCTCATGTTTCGCATCCCCAATATGCACAGTAATAATGACCTGGAGAATTACAGTAACTTTTACCAGGGTTTGATGTTGGGCATATATAAATTGGTTTACATATATCTGCTTCATCTTTGCGATCTTCTTCAGTAATTAAATCATGTAAACTCACATTAAAACTAACTATGCCCGGTGTAGTTCGTGCTTGGATTGGATTACTTGGATATCTTATGTTTGTTATTGTCTAATTCATAGGTTGATGAGGGTTCCCACTTGCTTGTGTTATTATCAATAACAAGGCTAACGGTATACCAGAAAAAAAGGAGTCCGTCAATTTTGCCAATTTAAGTATATTTTTACCAGTCCTGGGGAAGTTCGGCCATTGTTGCTTTTGTGTCCCATTGTTCTGGTTCTTTTCTCCACAGTTTGTTCCTCCTCTGCCTTGCCCGTCGACTCGGTTGCTTCGAGCCACGGGGTATATCATCTTCTCGGCAGCAAGGGAATTCTTCAGGAGAACAGCTGTTTGGGGCTTTCTGCCTGTTTACATAGGCTTCCCACCTTGCAGCTTTGATTAATGGGACAAAGCAAGACACAGTTAGTATTTCCCTTCTGCACTTTATAGCCAAGATTTCAGCTACAAAGGGGACTGGTTTGTTGGAATGGTAACAATAATATTGTGGGTTTATTCCTTTAGCAAAAATTTCCCACCATTCATGGGATTTTCAAATAATTTCTTGTTTAGACTCTAATTGTTTTAGTTTCCATTCAGTGAGAGTTCTTTGGATTTTTCCAACACTGTGTGCAAACTCCTATCGGAGGGTATTCATATTCACAGTGTGTCCACCATTTATTCTGGCATACCTTACACCTGAAACAAGCAAATGGATAATAATTACAGTTCAAATTATTACACCTAATTCATACATCTAGAGTGCTCAAATTATTTACATTTGTGTATATTCAATATTGTATGGTTGCATAGGTTTAGCAATTTCCTTTAGCACACTTTGTATGTTTCCATATATAGTAGATAAAAAAAGAAGTAATTATAGCAAATATAAACAGCAATATACACTTTACACTAAAAGGTAATGCGGCAAAATAATCAAATAAAGTCTCTATCATGATGTTATCTTTTCAGGGTTATTTTGGTGTCACCTGGAGTACTGATTACTTTCCAGTGGGGTCTCGTCACTGGGCCTTTAATGCGACTAGCATGAGTCCATCCACGTTCAGCAGTCCGGACAGCTGTTTCTGTTGTAAGCAAAACAAGATAAGGTCCCTCCCAATTGGGTTTTAGGGTTTCTTCTTTCCACGTTTTAACCAATATCCAGTCCCCAGGTTTAAAATTGTGAATTTTTAAGTCCAACGGAGGTCATTGCACAATCAGTCCATGTTCCCAAAGCTTGTTATGATGTTCTGCTAATTGTGAAACATATTCATTAATCACACGATCTCGAATCAAAACATTTGTTTGTGGACTTTCAATTCTATAGGGCATCCCATACACCATTTCAAACGCTGATATTCCTACATCTGCTCGGGGTCTGGTTCTGAGAATTAATAGTGCCATGGGTAGGCACTTAATCCATGATAATTTAGTTTCTATCATTAATTTAGTCAAAATAGTTTTGATTTCCCCATTCATCCTTTCAACTTTTCCCGAACTTTGTGGATGCCATGGCGTATGGTATTCCCACTTAATACCTAAGCTTTCTGTTAGATCTCTGACAATTTTTGACACAAAGTGTGTTCCTCTGTCTGAGTCAATTACATCAGGTACACCATATCGAGGTATAATGTATTCAAGTAATACCTTAGTAACTTGGTTAGCAGTTGCCTTGGAGGTAGGAAAAGCCTCAACATAATGTGTTAAATGATCCACCATTACCAATAAATATTTGTAACGCCCCACCCTGGGTAGTTCAGTAAAATCTACTTGTATGTGTGAAAAAGGTCTGTATGCTGGGGAACGTCCTCCAAGAGGTTTTTGTCTCATGTTGTTTCGATTAACCTTTTGACAGGTCTCGCAGGCTGTCGTGACTGTCTTTGCTATGTTATATACGCCTATACAGGCAAACTGTTGATTGAAATGATCAACTAACGCCTGGGTTCCCCAGTGTGTTTTGCTGTGTATTTTTGAAAATATTTCGAGTGCTATGCCCTTTGGCAAGACTTCTCTCCCATCTGGCAATATGTACTTACCATCCTGTTCCTTAGCTCCCATTTGCTCTAATTTTTCCTTTTCTGCAGACTCAAAGCTCAAATTTTTACTAACAGGTATTTGTTGCATAGTCAAAATCGTATTATAATTGCCTGCCACTCGTTTTGCTTCTGTATCAGCTGCATTATTTCCCCTAACTTGATAACTTGTACCTCGCTGGTGTCCCTTTATATGTACAACTGCTATTTTATTCGGCATTTTCAATGCCCCCAGAACTCGCCAAATTAATCCCGGGTGTATCAGTTCTTTTCCCTGTGAGTTAATAAATCCTCTTTCCTCCCATATTTTTCCAAAGGTATGTACCACTCCAAACGCATAGCGTGAGTCTGTATATATAGTTCCATCCTTTCCCTTCAGTGACACTAATGCTTTCCACAATGCATACAGCTCACAGGCTTGAGCCGACCAGCTGGCACTCAGGGGGCCTGATTCTATTGTTTTAAATTCTCCTTTTTCCAATTTAACGATGGCATATCCGGATAATCGTTTACCTTCCACTATTCGTGATGACCCATCTATAAATAATACTTCTCCACATTGTAGTTCTTCTTCTTCTAAGTCTGGCCTAATGCGTGTCTGCTGTTCAATTGTTTGAAAACAATTGTGCAATAGTTCATTGCCTTCTCCTGGGTATAAAAATTCAGCGGGATTAACTGCTCCAATAGTTTTTAAAGATAGTTTAGGGGATTCTATAAGTATTCCTTCATACTTTAATAATCGGCTATCTGTAAGCCACTTTTCTGCTTTTTGTTGTAGCACTCCCCTGATGTTATGAGGTGTATATAAGACAACTTCTCCATTAAAGGTAATGCGATTCGTTTCCTCAAGTAATAAGGCAGCAGCAACAATGATTTGTAAACAACTTGGCCAACCCCTGCTCACAGGATCCAACAGCTTTGATAAGTATGCCACCGGTTTCTTTTGTCCGGCCCATTC
This sequence comes from Astur gentilis, assembly GCF_929443795.1. NCBI lineage: Eukaryota > Metazoa > Chordata > Aves > Accipitriformes > Accipitridae > Astur > Astur gentilis. The sequence continues at coordinate 129,662 of NW_026061111.1, read as the reverse complement.
CTGAGTTAATACTCCGAATGCCGTTCCTTCATGTATGTTAACGAATAAATGGAATGGCCGCTTTAAATCTGGGAGGCTTAAAACCGGTGCTTGACTTAGCTCCCTTTTGAGACTGGCAAACTGCTCTTGATCCTGAGGGGTCCACTTGGGTATTTTGTCTTTAGACAGTTGTTCATATAAAAATTTAACTTTAAAACTCTAGTTCTCTATTCATTGTCTCCAATACCCAAATAGCCCTAATGCCTGCCGAATTTGCCTCTTAGTGACAGGCATAGGTAATTCTAAAATTCCTTTAATGCGCTCTGGATCTAATATCTTCTTGCCGTTAAACAAATAATGCCTCAAATATTTCACTTTTTCCTCCACAAATTGCAACTTTTCTTGTGATACCCGCAGTCCCTTTTGTACAAGAAAGTTTAGGAGTCGAATGCTTTCTTTTCTTACATCCTCCTTATTATTCCCTGCTATGAGCAGATCATCTACATACTGTAACAGTACATTTCCTGTTTGTGCCTGGTATTCTTTTAAGAGCTCTTCCAGGGCTTGTCCAAACAGATTAGGGGATTCAGTGAACCCTTGGGGGAGCACGGTCCATCTCAATTGCTGTCTACGGCCTGTCTCTATGTCTTCCCATTCAAATGCAAAATAATCACGGCATTCTTCTGCCAGTGGACAGGCCCAAAAGGCATCCTTTAAATCAATCACACTATACCAGGAGTTATGGGGTCCTAGCTTGCTTAGCAGTGTGTATGGATTTGCTACTACAGGGAACCGGGTGATAGTTCTTTTGTTTATTTCCCTTAAATCATGTATAAGCCGATATTTCCCATTTGGCTTCCTTACAGGCAAAATGGGGGTGTTAAAGGGTGATATACAAGGCTCTAAGATTCCTTGTGCTAACAATCGATCAATTTCTGGTTTTAATCCTCTCCGTCCTTCTAGGGATATGGGATATTGCCTCACCCTCACAGGTATGTGGGGTTCGGAGATTTGAATTTTAATCGGTGGGATTTCCAGTTTACTTATTGTGTCCGGAGAGTACCAGACATCAGGGTTAATTTGTTTTTGATCGTCCACAGTTAAAGGATAAGCAGACACCATTAGCTCTTGTTTTTTTGCTTTAATTTCTAATTGTAATTCGACAATTAAATCCTGTCCTAACAGATTAAATTCTGCTTCAGGGACGAGCAAGAGTTCACCCATTCCAAATTTATTTTCAGTTTCGAACACCACATTTTTGATTTTGCTTACTTTAAAGGGTTCCCCTTTTGCTCCAATTACTTGTACTTTTTCAGGGGAAACTTTACATCCCTCAGGTATTTGCCTAATAGTCGATTTCTCAGCCCCAGTGTCTACTAAAAAGGTGAACTCTTGTTTATGGGGACCTATTTTTAATTTTATTAAGGGCTCATGATGACTCCGGTCCCCTAAGATATAGAGCCCCTGACTCTCCTATTCTGTTTTCAATATTTCCTCATCCCTGATCCTTTCTCTGCAATTCTTCTTTATATGTCCCTTCTTTCCACAGTAAAAACAACATCTCTGTTCCTTCCTTACTACTACGTTCCCTTGTTTCGTTCCAGCAGATTTATGTTCACCGATCTGCCCTTTGCGACCCTCTCTAACCACTGCTACCATCATTTTTACTTGTCGCTTGCTGCTCTCTTCTTCCCGCCTTATGTAGATTTTCTGAGCTTCCCTTAATAATTCATCCAACCCTCTATTCTGCCAGTCTTCTAACTTTTCAATTTTCTTTCTGATATCTTCCCATGATTTTGCCACAAACTGAGTTTTGAGGAGCGCTTGTCCTAAAGGATCGTCTGGATTTACCCCAGAGTACAGCTGAAGGGCTTTCCTCAGTCGTTCTAGCCACTCAGTAGGGCTCTCATCTTTCTTTTGCATTTCATTAAATGCTTTATTGATATTCTGGCCACGGGGTACTGCTTCTCTAATCCCCTGAATTACTATAGTTCTCAGGTCCTGCATATGAGTTCTATGCACCGGATCCTGATTATCCCAATTAGGTCTTTGGAGTGGCCATTTAATATCTGCTTGGGGTCCCTGGGCATGCTGAGCATCCCACAGTCTCATTCCTGCTCGTCTAATCATATCTCTTTCCTCGGTAGTAAATAATTGACCAAGGATAGATTGCATCTCATCCCAAGTATAAAGGTTTGGTCCCAAAAATTGATCTAATCTTTCTGCCACTCCGAGTGGGTCCTCAATTAAGTTTCCCATCTCGGTTCTTTTAAAATCTCGCAGGTCAGCCGAGCTTAGGGGTACAGAAATATATCCAATCACAGGTTGAGGTCCCCCCATGGGCATTTCCCTTAGAGGATATATCTGAGCTGCCCCTTTTTGGCTCCTAGTCACGCGTCTAGGAGGAAGGGGGGACCCTTGTTCCGACTCTGGTTGGGGAGTGGGCGCTCTGGGGACCTCTGGAGGGGCTGCGGGAGCAGGAGGAGGAATGTAAGGGGGGGGGGTTAGAAGGGTTTCGTCTAACTCTTCCTTCTTTTTCTTTTGTTTAGTTTTTACTTCATTCAGTGGGTAAAGTCTAGCTCCCGGTCTTTCTAGCCACACTTCCGCATACTGACTCTCCTCCGGGTTAAGGGGTTTTTTATTATTAACCCAGAGGTTTAATTGCTGTCTTACCCAATCTTCTTCTGACCCATAGACTGGCCAAAAGACATTTTTAGAAATCTTCTTCCCTCCCCATACCTTAGTACAATATTCTATCATTTTCTGCTTATCTTTCCCTAATGTTCCAGGGAAATATCTCCAATTGTCTAAGATATATGCCAGAGGGGTATTCTTAGGTACAGTGGGTACCCTTCCCATGGGAGTCGAAGGCTTGCTGCCCTTCGCCCCCATCTTCTGGATTATCCACACACACACTCACTCGTTCCCCTTGTTCCTGGCCCAGTCCCTCGCAGGAGATGGGAAACGCAGTACTTAAGAGTCCACGCTCGCTTGGTTCAGTATATCGAACCTCTCATTTGTTATAATCCAGGAAACCCAATCCCGCCCGAACGGCAAACCCGCGAACAAATTCGCAATATACTTACGCGTCCTGCGTCTTCGTCCGGACTCCCGTGCACAGAATTTTTATGGGATTTTACCGGTTTCTCCTTTGCTCACTATTCTAGAATTTAGGTTCGTCGGTAAGGTTGAGGTAGGCTGTCGGTCACGGGGCCGCGGATTGCCGCGGGGCGCCTCCCCGGAGGACAGAAGCCCACCGTTCCTTATCCGAGTCACGGCACCAAGAATTGTCATAAATTGCGACCACAAGGGATCATAATCCAATTAAAATTTTATTAATTATAGCAAGTAGAATATGAGCAAATACAGCGCTGGACGGCAGGGGAGTCTGCGCTCCACCAACTGCCGTAACTTTAGGTTACAGTTACATTCCTTATATACATTTCATGTACCCTTTTCTTGTAAGTCTCCGCCTTGTCTTGTTTCTTCTTTCTTCACTGGTGTAGGTCTGTTACCATGTAGATTCAGTAGATCTTCTCAAGGATGACTGTCCTTTGATATGGAATGTCTTTTGATGTGGAGAAATGCAGCTGTTGTTCTTCCTTTCCTTATCTAGGGAGTCATAGCCATTACTTTTTCCCCCTTATCTAGTAAGTTATAGCAAGTGCCCTCTTCCCGGGACCTCCACACATAATTCGAGCAACTCTTGTCATTTACACAAGGCATATGTTAACTCTCAACATCTCTTCCCCCTTCTTGATTTCCTGAACAAATTTAACCCGTTTATTACATAAGCGATCTCATGTCTTTTTGCAGTTTAATCTTTACACTGGGTTTAACATAAATCTTAATAAACAATATCATATTCATAGTTTCTCACAGGCATTTCTACCTTTTCTACCTTGTTTTTCTACCTAATGCGAATAGGCATTAGCCTATCCTCTGCACCTTTGGTCATTTCCTGAAGTTTGTCTGTGGTTTCCTACATGAGTAGGTAAATGTATCTATTTTACTTTACAGAGCTTTGATAGTTTTTAAAATTATACAAGTAATTTAAGTCTTGGAACAAATGTCTTTGCTTATTGATTTTTGTGAGTAGCTGCAAAAATCTCGTTTATTAGTTGCCCCTTTTAAAATTAAAATAAAAATGAATGCTATGCAAGAAATAGGTTGCAAGTAACTGTTAGGGTCTTACTACTGCTCGCTGTTGAGAGATCGTGGGAAGTGCAGAGAATTTGTGTTAAAAGTGAAGGGCATTTTTCAAGATAGTTTTCCAGGTCTGAGGCGTGCTGAAATATCTCTTTCCTATGATAGCGTGTTTAGTTTCATTGACTTCAGCGGAACACACAGAATACATTGACTTAAACTAGCTGAGAATCTGATGATAAGGTTTTATACTCTACCTAACATAGTGTTGTGATGACATGTCCTCCGAACTCAAAATTATGTTTGATGATCTTAACAAGGAGGCCGGATCTTTGATCTGGAAATTATGCTGATAGCGACGTTACAGAATCCAGGCTTGTAACTTCACTGGTTTCTTGCAGCCCCTCAAGTTCATGAAGGACAATAAAGACCCATTCTTTTTTGTTCTTGTGCTATAATCAGTGATGGAAGTATGACATTGTCAGTTGTAAGAAGTGGCTTAACTGCTGTTGGAGTCTGCTTTTCTGCCTGAAAAACCTGTTGATTTGCATGGGTTTGCACAGCTTATGCTAATGATATGGCTGGAATGAGACAGGATCTTGTGTAGTCTGCAAGGGCTGTATATGGTCCTGGTTTATAGCTGGGTGGGAGGGATTGGTTCGAGTTACTTCTGATTTGCCCTATTTAATATCTTAAATAGGAGTGAACAGGGTGATTGGAACAGTTTCATTTTTACAAGAGGAAATTTATAAATTGTTTTTTATCCTGTGTTAGAATTAAGATATGTATTTACTGGAGACAACGAGTCTAGCCTGAACACTGAAACACCTCCGTTTTGGGCACGCTATTAGAACTTTTTTAAAATTTTCAAATCGTAACAGTCTGTCAGTTTATGCTTGTTGAGTCTGAGACATTAAATGATGCCCTTTGAACAGGTAAACATTGCTAATAATTGATATTTGGTTTGTAGACTATACCTTTTGTATGCTCTAAAGTCATCTGTTGTTTCCCTTTCATTTATAAAAGTTCTGTTCATCAAACCATATAAGCACATACCTAAATTCAGTGTTAAACTTCCTGAATTGCTCTAAACTATTGTGTTGCTGTAAACTGTTTTGGCTGATAAACCTAAGCGGTCAGCTTGGTATTCCTCCATGTATATGTGATTAAGATGCAATAGCTCAGCACAAGTTACCAGGCAACTGCATGCTCCAGCTGCATAGGAGGCACAAAGCACCTGGCCCGTTCCTTGTAATCAGTGGGAAAGTACAGATTCTCCTGTGAGCTTGGTCACCCTTGTCTATAACATATTAGATAAGAGTATTTTGATACTCCTCTCGCAGTGGGAGAAACACTGCTCGTGTCTGTGCAGTGTGTGAAAATCACTTTACCAAGATGCTTTTATTTCTAAAACCCTTGGAAAAAAACCTCAAAACGGAGTTTTAAAACTTTTTTAATCCAAGGCAAACTTCAGGATTCTCATTCTTACAAAGTATTTTACAATTGTGTAACCTTGTAGACTGTACGGAGAATGAGGATCTTGCATGTGACATACTCAAAAGTTTCATTTTTGGTGTTCTACACGCTTCTACTGATCGCAGCGCCTTTGTTTCCTAACGGCAAGTGGCAACAGACAATGCGTATGGGTTTCAAGGCCCTGTGGAACAGAGAAGGTAGTTTGCCAGTGTTCTTACTGCTGTTGCAGACGTCGTTTCAGTGGATTGAAAGTGGCACGTTCCAAGTACCTTTTCCTACCATTGCTGCGTTTGTTTTTTTTTTTTTAATCTAGAAGAATGTTTCTGTACTTCCCTTCCCTATAGGTAGTTGCATGTTGATTTACATTGCATGCTATTGCAGCGTTCTTAGTCTACCAGTTACAGATTACTCCTTTCAGTTCTTGTGCATTTCTGAATGTGTATCTACCTATACACCTACTAAACTCACATTTATTCAGACATGATATGCAACTGCTACGGAAGTCAGCTATTGTGCTAGTTATGGTGTTTGCCCCGTCAGTTGTTTTACTATCTAATAAGTACCTGATGACAGAGAAGGGGAGTGTCAGAAAATAGACAAGTCAGGCTTTATGTTAGAACTGGTTTTCATAAGATTTAAGAGAACGCAGTTTTGGCATAAGGATTTACATGCCGCTCCTGGTGTTCTGTTGGGCTAACGCTTTGCAAGAAGCTGAGGTGTTTAACTTTCAAAAGCTGTTTATGTAAATTGGCTTACCTATGAGTACTCTCCTTCAGCTATGTGTAACGAAGAAATAAATGTGCATCTCTAGACATGTGCATATGCAGATAGAATTGTAAGTGCACAGCTGGGGATGATGCTTGTGTTTGAGGGTAGAAATACGGAGAGGGACAGCAGTGGGGAAAGAAGAACCTTTGAAGATAGTCTAGCGTTGCTCTCATTCTAGAGGTGAATGATCAACGTTCTGTACCATTCTTGACAAATGCTTGCCTAATTTATTCTTAAACATTTCCTGTAATTATTACTACTGTTGCAAAGATTGCCACATACCCTAAGTTTTTCAGGTTGTAATTTAAGCCCCACGATTCCGTGTAACTGTGTGCAGTGGATGCACACAAAAGTTCTTCCTTATAGATAGCTACCCTTTAGAGTTTAAACATTGTTATTTCTCTTCAGTATTGCCCTTTCCAGGTTAAGCAGCTGTTTTTCAATTTATGCTTTGAAGTCAGACTCCTGTACATCGCTGAGCACCCTCTTGGACTTACTGTAGACCCTCACCAGTTATACTACACCCTTCTTGAAAAGCAGTACATCATCTGGAGGGTTCAGCAGCTAATCCGTGCAAATGTAGCGCTGCAGAAATAATGCTTAGATGTACTAACTCAAGTGTGATGTGTGAGGAGGAATCACTGGGCATTTTGATTAGCAAGAAACGGTACGTAAAAACTAGGTGACAGAAATAGGACACGAAGCTGGCACCCTAGTCTTCAAGCTTGTGAAGTTACTGCTGCTTGTTCGCGGCAGTAACTTTTTCTGAAAAGGCAAACACCCGGCTCCTTCTCCCACAAGGAAGCTGCCAGCCCTGAAAGCTCTTGCACGTCTGCACTATCCCTCTGCAGCCTATCTTTAGCTGCAACAGCACTGGGGATCTCTGCTTTCCCAGAGACTCAGCATGTCACGGTGCGTGTTCTCCGCAGAACCTTTTTCTGAAAAGGCAAACGGCCGGCTCCTTGTCCCACAAGGAAGCTGCCAGCCCTGAAAGATCTTGCTGGGCTTAACCGTCCCCCTGCAGCTTATCTTTAGCCCCAACAGCACTGGAGATCTCTGCTTTCCCAGAGACTCAGCATCTCATGCTGCTCGCTCTCGGCAGAAACATTTTCTGAAAAGGCAAAAGTCCGGCTTCTTCTCCCACAAGGAAGGTTCCAGCCCTGAAAGCTCTTGCAGGTCTTCACTATCCCTCTGCTGCCTATCCACAGGCACAACAGCACTGGGGATCTCTGCTTTCCCAGAGACTCAGCATCTCACGGTGCTCGTTCTCGGCAGAAACTTTTTCTGAAAAAGCAAACGTCTGGCTCCTTCTCCTGCAAGGCAAGTGCCAGGCCTGAAAGATTTTGTGGTCTTCACCGCCCCCTGCAGACTATCCACAGGCACAACAGCACTGGGGATCCTTTAGCCGCAGCAGCACTGGGGATCTCTGCTTTCCCAGAGACTCAGCATGTCACGGTGATTGTTCGCGGCAGAAACTTTTTCTGAAAAGGCAAACGGCCGGCTCCTTCTCCCACAAGGAAGCTGCCAGCCCTGAAAGACCTTGCTGGGCTTAACCGTCCCCCTGCAGCCTATGCACAGGCACACCAGAGCTGGGCATCTCAGCTTTCCCAGAGACTCAGCATCTGACGCAGCTCGTTCTCGGCAGAGCCTTTTTCTGAAAAGGCAAACTTACGTCTCCTTCTCCCACAAGGAAGCTGCCAGCCCTGAAAGCTAATGCAGGTCTGCACTATCCCCCTGCAGCGTATCTTTAGCCGCAACAGCACTGGGGATCTCTGCTTTCCCAGAGACTCAGCATGTCACGGTGCTCGTTCTCGGCAGAAACTTTTCCTGAAAAGGCAAACGTCCAGCTAATTCTTCTACAAGGAAAGTGCCAGCTCTGGTGCCAGCCCTGGAAGATCTTGCTGGTGTTCACCGTCTCCCTGCAGCCTATCTTCAGGGAAAGCAGCAGTGGGGATCTCTGCTTTCCCAGAGACTCAGCATGTCACGGTGCTCGTTCTCGGTAGAAACTTTTTCTGAAAAGGCAAACGTCTGGCTCCTTCTCCCACAGAGAAGCTGCCAGCCCTGAAAGATCTTGCTGGTCTTCACTATCCCCCTGCAGCCTATCTTTAGCCGCAACAGCACTGGGGATCTCTGCTTTCCCAGAGACTCAGCATCTCATGCTGCTCGCTCTCGGCAGAAACATTTTCTGAAAAGGCAAAAGTCCGGCTTCTTCTCCCACAAGGAAGGTTCCAGCCCTGAAAGCTCTTGCAGGTCTTCACTATCCCTCTGCTGCCTATCCACAGGCACAACAGCACTGGGGATCTCTGCTTTCCCAGAGACTCAGCATCTCACGGTGCTCGTTCTCGGCAGAAACTTTTTCTGAAAAAGCAAACGTCTGGCTCCTTCTCCTGCAAGGCAAGTGCCAGGCCTGAAAGATTTTGTGGTCTTCACCGCCCCCTGCAGCCTATCCACAGGCACAACAGCACTGGGGATCCTTTAGCCGCAGCAGCACTGGGGATCTCTGCTTTCCCAGAGACTCAGCATGTCACGGTGCTCGTTCTCGGCAGAAACTTTTTCTGAAAAGGCAAACGTCTGGTTCTTTCTCCCACAAGGAAGGTGCCAGCCCTGAAAGATCTTGCTGGTCTTCACAGTCCCCCTGCAGCTTATCTTTAGCCGCAACAGCACTGGGGATCTCTGCTTTCCCAGAGATTCAGCATGTCACGGTGCTTGTTCGCGGCAGAAACTTTTTCTGAAAAGGCAAACACCCGGCTCCTTCTCCCACAAGGAAGCTGCCAGCCCTGAAAGATCTTGCTGGGCTTAACCGTCCCCCTGCAGCCTATGCACAGGCACACCAGAGCTGGGCATCTCAGCTTTCCCAGAGACTCAGCATCTGACGCAGCTCGTTCTCGGCAGAGCCTTTTTCTGAAAAGGCAAACGGCCGGCTCCTTCTCCCACAAGGAAGCTGCCAGCCCTGAAAGCTCTTGCAGGTCTGCACTATCCCCCTGCAGCGTATGTTTAGGCGCAAGAGCACTGGGGATCTCTGCTTTCCCAGAGACTCAGCATGTCACGGTGCTTGTTCTCGGCAGAAGCTTTTTCTGAAAAGGCAAACTTACGGCTCCTTCTCCCACAAGGAAGCTGCCAGCCCTGAAAGATCTTGCTGGGCTTAACCGTCCCCCTGCAGCCTATCTTTAGGCGCAAGAGTACTGGGGATCTCTGCTTTCCCAGAGACTCAGCATGTCACTGTGCTTGTTCTCGGCAGAAACGTTTTCTGAAAAGGCAAACGGCCGGCTCCTTCTCCCACAAGGAAGGTGCCAGCCCTGAAAGATATTGCTGGTCTTCAACGTCCCTCTGCAGCTTATCTTTAGGCGCAAGAGCACTGGGGATCTCTGCTTTCCCAGAGACTCAGCATCTCATGCTGCTCGCTCTCGGCAGAAACATTTTCTGAAAAGGCAAACACCCGGCTCCTTCTCCCACAAGGAAGGTTCCAGCCCTGAAAGCTCTTGCAGGTCTTCACTATCCCTCTGCTGCCTATCCACAGGCACAACAGCACTGGGGATCTCTTTTTTCCCAGAGACTCAGCATCTCACGGTGCTCGTTCTCGGCAGAAACTTTTTCTGAAAAAGCAAACGTCTGGCTCCTTCTCCTGCAAGGCAAGTGCCAGGCCTGAAAGATTTTGTGGTCTTCACCGCCCCCTGCAGCCTATCCACAGGCACAACAGCACTGGGGATCCTTTAGCCGCAGCAGCACTGGGGATCTCTGCTTTCCCAGAGACTCAGCATGTCACGGTGCTCGTTCTCGGCAGAAACTTTTTCTGAAAAGGCAAACGTCTGGTTCTTTCTCCCACAAGGAAGGTGCCAGCCCTGAAAGATCTTGCTGGTCTTCACAGTCCCCCTGCAGCTTATCTTTAGCCGCAACAGCACTGGGGATCTCTGCTTTCCCAGAGATTCAGCATGTCACGGTGCTTGTTCGCGGCAGAAACTTTTTCTGAAAAGGCAAACACCCGGCTCCTTCTCCCACAAGGAAGCTGCCAGCCCTGAAAGATCTTGCTGGGCTTAACCGTCCCCCTGCAGCCTATGCACAGGCACACCAGATCTGGGCATCTCAGCTTTCCCAGAGACTCGGCATCTGACGCAGCTCGTTCTCGGCAGAGCCTTTTTCTGAAAAGGCAAACGTCCGGCTCCTTCTCCCACAAGGAAGCTGCCAGCCCTGAAAGCTCTTGCAGGTCTGCACTATTCCCCTGCAGCGTATGTTTAGGCGCAAGAGCACTGGGGATCTCTGCTTTCCCAGAGACTCAGCATGTCACGGTGCTTGTTCTCGGCAGAAACGTTTTCTGAAAAGGCAAACTTACGGCTCCTTCTCCCACAAGGAAGCTGCCAGCCCTGAAAGATCTTGCTAGGCTTAACCGTCCCCCTGCAGCCTATCTTTAGGCGCAAGAGTACTGGGGATCTCTGCTTTCCCAGAGACTCAGCATGTCACGGTGCTTGTTCTCGGCAGAAACGTTTTCTGAAAAGGCAAACGGCCGGCTCCTTCTCCCACAAGGAAGGTGCCAGCCCTGAAAGATATTGCTGGTCTTCAACGTCCCTCTGCAGCTTATCTTTAGGCGCAAGAGCACTGGGGATCTCTGCTTTCCCAGAGATTCAGCATGTCACGGTGCTTGTTCGCGGCAGTAACTTTTTCTGAAAAGGCAAACACCCGGCTCCTTCTCCCACAAGGAAGCTGCCAGCCCTGAAAGCTCTTGCACGTCTGCACTATCCCTCTGCAGCCTATCTTTAGCTGCAACAGCACTGGGGATCTCTGCTTTCCCAGAGACTCAGCATGTCACGGTGCGTGTTCTCCGCAGAACCTTTTTCTGAAAAGGCAAACGGCCGGCTCATTCTCCCACAAGGAAGCTGCCAGCCCTGAAAGATCTTGCTGGGCTTAACCGTCCCCCTGCAGCTTATCTTTAGCCGCAACAGCACTGGAGATCTCTGCTTTCCCAGAGACTCAGCATCTCATGCTGCTCGCTCTCGGCAGAAACATTTTCTGAAAAGGCAAAAGTCCGGGTTCTTCTCCCACAAGGAAGGTTCCAGCCCTGAAAGCTCTTGCAGGTCTTCACTATCCCTCTGCTGCCTATCCACAGGCACAACAGCACTGGGGATCTCTGCTTTCCCAGAGACTCAGCATCTCACGGTGCTCGTTCTCGGCAGAAACTTTTTCTGAAAAAGCAAACGTCTGGCTCCTTCTCCTGCAAGGCAAGTGCCAGGCCTGAAAGATTTTTTGGTCTTCACCGCCCCCTGCAGCCTACCCACAGGCACAACAGCACTGGAGATCCTTTAGCCGCAGCAGCACTGGGGATCTCTGCTTTCCCAGAGACTCAGCATGTCACGGTGCGTGTTCTCCGCAGAACCTTTTTCTGAAAAGGCAAACGGCCGGCTCCTTCTCCCACAAGGAAGCTGCCAGCCCTGAAAGATCTTGCTGGGCTTAACCGTCCCCCTGCAGCTTATCTTTAGCCGCAACAGCACTGGAGATCTCTGCTTTCCCAGAGATTCAGCATGTCACGGTGCTTGTTCGCGGCAGAAACTTTTTCTAAAAAGGCAAACACCCGGCTCCTTCTCCCACAAGGAAGCTGCCAGCCCTGAAAGATCTTGCTGGGCTTAACCGTCCCCCTGCAGCCTATGCACAGGCACACCAGAGCTGGGCATCTCAGCTTTCCCAGAGACTCAGCATCTGACGCAGCTCGTTCTCGGCAGAGCCTTTTTCTGAAAAGGCAAACTTACGTCTCCTTCTCCCACAAGGAAGCTGCCAGCCCTGAAAGCTAATGCAGGTCTGCACTATCCCCCTGCAGCGTATCTTTAGCCGCAACAGCACTGGGGATCTCTGCTTTCCCAGAGACTCAGCATCTCACAGTGCTCGTTCTCGGCAGAAACTTTTCCTGAAAAGGCAAACGTCCAGCTAATTCTTCTACAAGGAAAGTGCCAGCTCTGGTGCCAGCCCTGGAAGATCTTGCTGGTGTTCACCGTCTCCCTGCAGCCTATCTTCAGGGAAAGCAGCAGTGGGGATCTCTGCTTTCCCAGAGACTCAGCATGTCACGGTGCTCGTTCTCGGTAGAAACTTTTTCTGAAAAGGCAAACGTCTGGCTCCTTCTCCCACAGAGAAGCTGCCAGCCCTGAAAGATCTTGCTGGTCTTCACTATCCCCCTGCAGCCTATCTTTAGCCGCAACAGCACTGGGGATCTCTGCTTTCCCAGAGACTCAGCATCTCATGCTGCTCGCTCTCGGCAGAAACATTTTCTGAAAAGGCAAAAGTCCAGGTTCTTCTCCCACAAGGAAGGTTCCAGCCCTGAAAGCTCTTGCAGGTCTTCACTATCCCTCTGCTGCCTATCCACAGGCACAACAGCACTGGGGATCTCTGCTTTCCCAGAGACTCAGCATCTCACGGTGCTCGTTCTCGGCAGAAACTTTTTCTGAAAAAGCAAACGTCTGGTTCTTTCTCCCACAAGGAAGGTGCCAGCCCTGAAAGATCTTGCTGGTCTTCACAGTCCCCCTGCAGCTTATCTTTAGCCGCAACAGCACTGGGGATCTCTGCTTTCCCAGAGATTCAGCATGTCACGGTGCTTGTTCGCGGCAGAAACTTTTTCTGAAAAGGCAAACACCCGGCTCCTTCTCCCACAAGGAAGCTGCCAGCCCTGAAAGATCTTGCTGGGCTTAACCGTCCCCCTGCAGCTTATCTTTAGCCGCAACAGCACTGGAGATCTCTGCTTTCCCAGAGATTCAGCATGTCACGGTGCTTGTTCGCGGCAGAAACTTTTTCTAAAAAGGCAAACACCCGGCTCCTTCTCCCACAAGGAAGCTGCCAGCCCTGAAAGACCTTGCTGGGCTTAACAGTCCCCCTGCAGCCTATGCACAGGCACACCAGAGCTGGGCATCTCAGCTTTCCCAGAGACTCAGCATCTGACGCAGCTCGTTCTCGGCAGAGCCTTTTTCTGAAAAGGCAAACTTACGTCTCCTTCTCCCACAAGGAAGCTGCCAGCCCTGAAAGCTAATGCAGGTCTGCACTATCCCCCTGCAGCGTATCTTTAGCCGCAACAGCACTGGGGATCTCTGCTTTCCCAGAGACTCAGCATCTCACAGTGCTCGTTCTCGGCAGAAACTTTTCCTGAAAAGGCAAACGTCCAGCTAATTCTTCTACAAGGAAAGTGCCAGCTCTGGTGCCAGCCCTGGAAGATCTTGCTGGTGTTCACCGTCTCCCTGCAGCCTATCTTCAGGGAAAGCAGCAGTGGGGATCTCTGCTTTCCCAGAGACTCAGCATGTCACGGTGCTCGTTCTCGGCAGAAACTTTTTCTGAAAAAGCAAACGTCTGGCTCCTTCTCCTGCAAGGCAAGTGCCAGGCCTGAAAGATTTTGTGGTCTTCACCGCCCCCTGCAGCCTATCCACAGGCACAACAGCACTGGGGATCCTTTAGCCGCAGCAGCACTGGGGATCTCTGCTTTCCCAGAGACTCAGCATGTCACGGTGCTCGTTCTCGGCAGAAACTTTTTCTGAAAAGGCAAACGTCTGGTTCTTTCTCCCACAAGGAAGGTGCCAGCCCTGAAAGATCTTGCTGGTCTTCACAGTCCCCCTGCAGCTTATCTTTAGCCGCAACAGCACTGGGGATCTCTGCTTTCCCAGAGATTCAGCATGTCACGGTGCTTGTTCGCGGCAGAAACTTTTTCTGAAAAGGCAAACACCCGGCTCCTTCTCCCACAAGGAAGCTGCCAGCCCTGAAAGATCTTGCTGGGCTTAACCGTCCCCCTGCAGCCTATGCACAGGCACACCAGAGCTGGGCATCTCAGCTTTCCCAGAGACTCAGCATCTGACGCAGCTCGTTCTCGGCAGAGCCTTTTTCTGAAAAGGCAAACGGCCGGCTCCTTCTCCCACAAGGAAGCTGCCAGCCCTGAAAGCTCTTGCAGGTCTGCACTATCCCCCTGCAGCGTATGTTTAGGCGCAAGAGCACTGGGGATCTCTGCTTTCCCAGAGACTCAGCATGTCACGGTGCTTGTTCTCGGCAGAAACGTTTTCTGAAAAGGCAAACTTACGGCTCCTTCTCCCACAAGGAAGCTGCCAGCCCTGAAAGATCTTGCTGGGCTTAACCGTCCCCCTGCAGCCTATCTGTAGGCGCAAGAGTACTGGGGATCTCTGCTTTCCCAGAGACTCAGCATCTCACTGTGCTTGTTCTCGGCAGAAACGTTTTCTGAAAAGGCAAACGGCCGGCTCCTTCTCCCACAAGGAAGGTGCCAGCCCTGAAAGATATTGCTGGTCTTCAACGTCCCTCTGCAGCTTATCTTTAGGCGCAAGAGCACTGGGGATCTCTGCTTTCCCAGAGATTCAGCATGTCACGGTGCTTGTTCGCGGCAGTAACTTTTTCTGAAAAGGCAAACACCCGGCTCCTTCTCCCACAAGGAAGCTGCCAGCCCTGAAAGCTCTTGCACGTCTGCACTATCCCTCTGCAGCCTATCTTTAGCTGCAACAGCACTGGGGATCTCTGCTTTCCCAGAGACTCAGCATGTCACGGTGCGTGTTCTCCGCAGAACCTTTTTCTGAAAAGGCAAACGGCCGGCTCCTTCTCCCACAAGGAAGCTGCCAGCCCTGAAAGCTCTTGCACGTCTGCACTATCCCTCTGCAGCCTATCTTTAGCTGCAACAGCACTGGGGATCTCTGCTTTCCCAGAGACTCAGCATGTCACGGTGCGTGTTCTCCGCAGAACCTTTTTCTGAAAAGGCAAACGGCCGGCTCATTCTCCCACAAGGAAGCTGCCAGCCCTGAAAGATCTTGCTGGGCTTAACCGTCCCCCTGCAGCTTATCTTTAGCCGCAACAGCACTGGAGATCTCTGCTTTCCCAGAGACTCAGCATCTCATGCTGCTCGCTCTCGGCAGAAACATTTTCTGAAAAGGCAAAAGTCCGGCTTCTTCTCCCACAAGGAAGGTTCCAGCCCTGAAAGCTCTTGCAGGTCTTCACTATCCCTCTGCTGCCTATCCACAGGCACAACAGCACTGGGGATCTCTGCTTTCCCAGAGACTCAGCATCTCACGGTGCTCGTTCTCGGCAGAAACTTTTTCTGAAAAAGCAAACGTCTGGCTCCTTCTCCTGCAAGGCAAGTGCCAGGCCTGAAAGATTTTGTGGTCTTCACCGCCCCCTGCAGCCTACCCACAGGCACAACAGCACTGGGGATCCTTTAGCCGCAGCAGCACTGGGGATCTCTGCTTTCCCAGAGACTCAGCATGTCACGGTGCGTGTTCTCCGCAGAACCTTTTTCTGAAAAGGCAAACGGCCGGCTCCTTCTCCCACAAGGAAGCTGCCAGCCCTGAAAGATCTTGCTGGGCTTAACCGTCCCCCTGCAGCTTATCTTTAGCCGCAACAGCACTGGAGATCTCTGCTTTCCCAGAGATTCAGCATGTCACGGTGCTTGTTCGCGGCAGAAACTTTTTCTAAAAAGGCAAACACCCGGCTCCTTCTCCCACAAGGAAGCTGCCAGCCCTGAAAGACCTTGCTGGGCTTAACAGTCCCCCTGCAGCCTATGCACAGGCACACCAGAGCTGGGCATCTCAGCTTTCCCAGAGACTCAGCATCTGACGCAGCTCGTTCTCGGCAGAGCCTTTTTCTGAAAAGGCAAACTTACGTCTCCTTCTCCCACAAGGAAGCTGCCAGCCCTGAAAGCTAATGCAGGTCTGCACTATCCCCCTGCAGCGTATCTTTAGCCGCAACAGCACTGGGGATCTCTGCTTTCCCAGAGACTCAGCATCTCACAGTGCTCGTTCTCGGCAGAAACTTTTCCTGAAAAGGCAAACGTCCAGCTAATTCTTCTACAAGGAAAGTGCCAGCTCTGGTGCCAGCCCTGGAAGATCTTGCTGGTGTTCACCGTCTCCCTGCAGCCTATCTTCAGGGAAAGCAGCAGTGGGGATCTCTGCTTTCCCAGAGACTCAGCATGTCACGGTGCTCGTTCTCGGTAGAAACTTTTTCTGAAAAGGCAAACGTCTGGCTCCTTCTCCCACAGAGAAGCTGCCAGCCCTGAAAGATCTTGCTGGTCTTCACTATCCCCCTGCAGCCTATCTTTAGCCGCAACAGCACTGGGGATCTCTGCTTTCCCAGAGACTCAGCATGTCACGGTGCTCGTTCTCGGCAGAAACTTTTTCTGAAAAGGCAAACGTCTGGTTCTTTCTCCCACAAGGAAGGTTCCAGCCCTGAAAGCTCTTGCAGGTCTTCACTATCCCTCTGCTGCCTATCCACAGGCACAACAGCACTGGGGATCTCTGCTTTCCCAGAGACTCAGCATCTCACGGTGCTCGTTCTCGGCAGAAACTTTTTCTGAAAAAGCAAACGTCTGGCTCCTTCTCCTGCAAGGCAAGTGCCAGGCCTGAAAGATTTTGTGGTCTTCACCGCCCCCTGCAGCCTATCCACAGGCACAACAGCACTGGGGATCCTTTAGCCGCAGCAGCACTGGGGATCTCTGCTTTCCCAGAGACTCAGCATGTCACGGTGCTCGTTCTCGGCAGAAACTTTTTCTGAAAAGGCAAACGTCTGGTTCTTTCTCCCACAAGGAAGGTGCCAGCCCTGAAAGATCTTGCTGGTCTTCACAGTCCCCCTGCAGCTTATCTTTAGCCGCAACAGCACTGGGGATCTCTGCTTTCCCAGAGATTCAGCATGTCACGGTGCTTGTTCGCGGCAGAAACTTTTTCTGAAAAGGCAAACACCCGGCTCCTTCTCCCACAAGGAAGCTGCCAGCCCTGAAAGATCTTGCTGGGCTTAACCGTCCCCCTGCAGCCTATGCACAGGCACACCAGAGCTGGGCATCTCAGCTTTCCCAGAGACTCAGCATCTGACGCAGCTCGTTCTCGGCAGAGCCTTTTTCTGAAAAGGCAAACGGCCGGCTCCTTCTCCCACAAGGAAGCTGCCAGCCCTGAAAGCTCTTGCAGGTCTGCACTATCCCCCTGCAGCGTATGTTTAGGCGCAAGAGCACTGGGGATCTCTGCTTTCCCAGAGACTCAGCATGTCACGGTGCTTGTTCTCGGCAGAAACGTTTTCTGAAAAGGCAAACTTACGGCTCCTTCTCCCACAAGGAAGCTGCCAGCCCTGAAAGATCTTGCTGGGCTTAACCGTCCCCCTGCAGCCTATCTTTAGGCGCAAGAGTACTGGGGATCTCTGCTTTCCCAGAGACTCAGCATGTCACTGTGCTTGTTCTCAGCAGAAACGTTTTCTGAAAAGGCAAACGGCCGGCTCCTTCTCCCACAAGGAAGCTGCCAGCCCTGAAAGCTCTTGCAGGTCTGCACTATCCCCCTGCAGCGTATGTTTAGGCGCAAGAGCACTGGGGATCTCTGCTTTCCCAGAGACTCAGCATGTCACGGTGCGTGTTCTCCGCAGAATCTTTTTCTGAAAAGGCAAACGGCCGGCTCCTTCTCCCACAAGGAAGCTGCCAGCCCTGAAAGATCTTGCTGGGCTTAACCGTCCCCCTGCAGCTTATCTTTAGCCGCAACAGCACTGGAGATCTCTGCTTTCCCAGAGACTCAGCATCTCATGCTGCTCGCTCTCGGCAGAAACATTTTCTGAAAAGGCAAAAGTCCGGCTTCTTCTCCCACAAGGAAGGTTCCAGCCCTGAAAGCTCTTGCAGGTCTTCACTATCCCTCTGCTGCCTATCCACAGGCACAACAGCACTGGGGATCTCTGCTTTCCCAGAGACTCAGCATCTCACGGTGCTCGTTCTCGGCAGAAACTTTTTCTGAAAAAGCAAACGTCTGGCTCCTTCTCCTGCAAGGCAAGTGCCAGGCCTGAAAGATTTTGTGGTCTTCACCGCCCCCTGCAGCCTATCCACAGGCACAACAGCACTGGGGATCCTTTAGCCGCAGCAGCACTGGGGATCTCTGCTTTCCCAGAGACTCAGCATGTCACGGTGCTCGTTCTCGGCAGAAACTTTTTCTGAAAAGGCAAACGTCTGGTTCTTTCTCCCACAAGGAAGCTGCCAGCCCTGAAAGATCTTGCTGGGCTTAACCGTCCCCCTGCAGCCTATGCACAGGCACACCAGAGCTGGGCATCTCAGCTTTCCCAGACACTCAGCTTCTGACGCAGCTCGTTCTCGGCAGAGCCTTTTTCTGAAAAGGCAAACGTCCGGCTCCTTCTCCTACAAGGAAGCTGCCAGCCCTGAAAGCTCTTGCAGGTCTGCACTATCCCCCTGCAGCGTATGTTTAGGCGCAAGAGCACTGGGGATCTCTGCTTTCCCAGAGACTCAGCATGTCACTGTGCTTGTTCTCGGCAGAAACGTTTTCTGAAAAGGCAAACGGCCGGCTCCTTCTCCCACAAGGAAGCTGCCAGCCCTGAAAGATATTGCTGGTCTTCAACGTCCCTCTGCAGCTTATCTTTAGGCGCAAGAGCACTGGGGATCTCTGCTTTCCCAGAGATTCAGCATGTCACGGTGCTTGTTCGCGGCAGTAACTTTTTCTGAAAAGGCAAACACCCGGCTCCTTCTCCCACAAGGAAGCTGCCAGCCCTGAAAGCTCTTGCACGTCTGCACTATCCCTCTGCAGCCTATCTTTAGCTGCAACATCACTGGGGATCTCTGCTTTCCCAGAGACTCAGCATGTCACGGTGCGTGTTCTCCGCAGAACCTTTTTCTGAAAAGGCAAACGGCCGGCTCATTCTCCCACAAGGAAGCTGCCAGCCCTGAAAGATCTTGCTGGGCTTAACCGTCCCCCTGCAGCTTATCTTTAGCCGCAACAGCACTGGAGATCTCTGCTTTCCCAGAGATTCAGCATCTCATGCTGCTCGCTCTCGGCAGAAACATTTTCTGAAAAGGCAAAAGTCCGGCTTCTTCTCCCACAAGGAAGGTTCCAGCCCTGAAAGCTCTTGCAGGTCTTCACTATCCCTCTGCTGCCTATCCACAGGCACAACAGCACTGGGGATCTCTGCTTTCCCAGAGACTCAGCATCTCACGGTGCTCGTTCTCGGCAGAAACTTTTTCTGAAAAAGCAAACGTCTGGCTCCTTCTCCTGCAAGGCAAGTGCCAGGCCTGAAAGATTTTGTGGTCTTCACCGCCCCCTGCAGCCTATCCACAGGCACAACAGCACTGGGGATCCTTTAGCCGCAGCAGCACTGGGGATCTCTGCTTTCCCAGAGACTCAGCATGTCACGGTGCTCGTTCTCGGCAGAAACTTTTTCTGAAAAGGCAAACGTCTGGTTCTTTCTCCCACAAGGAAGGTGCCAGCCCTGAAAGATCTTGCTGGTCTTCACAGTCCCCCTGCAGCTTATCTTTAGCCGCAACAGCACTGGGGATCTCTGCTTTCCCAGAGATTCAGCATGTCACGGTGCTTGTTCGCGGCAGAAACTTTTTCTGAAAAGGCAAACACCCGGCTCCTTCTCCCACAAGGAAGCTGCCAGCCCTGAAAGATCTTGCTGGGCTTAACCGTCCCCCTGCAGCCTATGCACAGGCACACCAGAGCTGGGCATCTCAGCTTTCCCAGAGACTCAGCATCTGACGCAGCTCGTTCTCGGCAGAGCCTTTTTCTGAAAAGGCAAACGGCCGGCTCCTTCTCCCACAAGGAAGCTGCCAGCCCTGAAAGCTCTTGCAGGTCTGCACTATCCCCCTGCAGCGTATGTTTAGGCGCAAGAGCACTGGGGATCTCTGCTTTCCCAGAGACTCAGCATCTCACGGTGCTTGTTCTCGGCAGAAACGTTTTCTGAAAAGGCAAACTTACGGCTCCTTCTCCCACAAGGAAGCTGCCAGCCCTGAAAGATCTTGCTGGGCTTAACCGTCCCCCTGCAGCCTATCTTTAGGCGCAAGAGTACTGGGGATCTCTGCTTTCCCAGAGACTCAGCATGTCACTGTGCTTGTTCTCGGCAGAAACGTTTTCTGAAAAGGCAAACGGCCGGCTCCTTCTCCCACAAGGAAGGTGCCAGCCCTGAAAGATATTGCTGGTCTTCAACGTCCCTCTGCAGCTTATCTTTAGGCGCAAGAGCACTGGGGATCTCTGCTTTCCCAGAGATTCAGCATGTCACGGTGCTTGTTCGCGGCAGTAACTTTTTCTGAAAAGGCAAACACCCGGCTCCTTCTCCCACAAGGAAGCTGCCAGCCCTGAAAGCTCTTGCACGTCTGCACTATCCCTCTGCAGCCTATCTTTAAGCTGCAACAGCACTGGGGATCTCTGCTTTCCCAGAGACTCAGCATGTCACGGTGCGTGTTCTCCGCAGAACCTTTTTCTGAAAAGGCAAACGGCCGGCTCCTTCTCCCACAAGGAAGCTGCCAGCCCTGAAAGATCTTGCTGGGCTTAACCGTCCCCCTGCAGCTTATCTTTAGCCGCAACAGCACTGGGGATCTCTGCTTTCCCAGAGATTCAGCATGTCACGGTGCTTGTTCGCGGCAGTAACTTTTTCTGAAAAGGCAAACACCCGGCTCCTTCTCCCACAAGGAAGGTTCCAGCCCTGAAAGCTCTTGCAGGTCTTCACTATCCCTCTGCTGCCTATCCACAGGCACAACAGCACTGGGGATCTCTGCTTTCCCAGAGACTCAGCATCTCACGGTGCTCGTTCTCGGCAGAAACTTTTTCTGAAAAAGCAAACGTCTGGCTCCTTCTCCTGCAAGGCAAGTGCCAGGCCTGAAAGATTTTGTGGTCTTCACCGCCCCCTGCAGCCTATCCACAGGCACAACAGCACTGGGGATCCAACAGCCGCAGCAGCACTGGGGATCTCTGCTTTCCCAGAGACTCAGCATGTCACGGTGCTCGTTCTCGGCAGAAACTTTTTCTGAAAAGGCAAACGGCCGGCTCCTTCTCCCACAAGGAAGCTGCCAGCCCTGAAAGATCTTGCTGGGCTTAACCGTCCCCCTGCAGCCTATGCACAGGCACACCAGAGCTGGGCATCTCAGCTTTCCCAGAGACTCAGCATCTGACGCAGCTCGTTCTCGGCAGAGCCTTTTTCTGAAAAGGCAAACGTCCGGCTCCTTCTCCCACAAGGAAGCTGCCAGCCCTGAAAGCTCTTGCAGGTCTGCACTATCCCCCTGCAGCGTATGTTTAGGCGCAAGAGCACTGGGGATCTCTGCTTTCCCAGAGACTCAGCATGTCACTGTGCTTGTTCTCGGCAGAAACGTTTTCTGAAAAGGCAAACGGCCGGCTCCTTCTCCCACAAGGAAGGTGCCAGCCCTGAAAGATATTGCTGGTCTTCAACGTCCCTCTGCAGCTTATCTTTAGGCGCAAGAGCACTGGGGATCTCTGCTTTCCCAGAGATTCAGCATGTCACGGTGCTTGTTCGCGGCAGTAACTTTTTCTGAAAAGGCAAACACCCAGGTCCTTCTCCCACAAGGAAGCTGCCAGCCCTGAAAGCTCTTGCAGGTCTGCACTATCCCTCTGCAGCCTATCTTTAGCTGCAACAGCACTGGGGATCTCTGCTTTCCCAGAGACTCAGCATGTCACGGTGCGTGTTCTCCGCAGAATCTTTTTCTGAAAAGGCAAACGGCCGGCTCCTTCTCCCACAAGGAAGCTGCCAGCCCTGAAAGATCTTGCTGGGCTTAACCGTCCCCCTGCAGCTTATCTTTAGCCGCAACAGCACTGGAGATCTCTGCTTTCCCAGAGACTCAGCATCTCATGCTGCTCGCTCTCGGCAGAAACATTTTCTGAAAAGGCAAAAGTCCGGGTTCTTCTCCCACAAGGAAGGTTCCAGCCCTGAAAGCTCTTGCAGGTCTTCACTATCCCTCTGCTGCCTATCCACAGGCACAACAGCACTGGGGATCTCTGCTTTCCCAGAGACTCAGCATCTCACGGTGCTCGTTCTCGGCAGAAACTTTTTCTGAAAAAGCAAACGTCTGGCTCCTTCTCCTGCAAGGCAAGTGCCAGGCCTGAAAGATTTTGTGGTCTTCACCGCCCCCTGCAGCCTATCCACAGGCACAACAGCACTGGGGATCCTTTAGCCGCAGCAGCACTGGGGATCTCTGCTTTCCCAGAGACTCAGTATGTCACGGTGCTCGTTCTCGGCAGAAACTTTTTCTGAAAAGGCAAACGTCTGGTTCTTTCTCCCACAAGGAAGGTGCCAGCCCTGAAAGATCTTGCTGGTCTTCACAGTCCCCCTGCAGCTTATCTTTAGCCGCAACAGCACTGGGGATCTCTGCTTTCCCAGAGATTCAGCATGTCACGGTGCTTGTTCGCGGCAGAAACTTTTTCTGAAAAGGCAAACACCCGGCTCCTTCTCCCACAAGGAATCTGCCAGCCCTGAAAGATCTTGCTGGGCTTAACCGTCCCCCTGCAGCCTATGCACAGGCACACCAGATCTGGGCATCTCAGCTTTCCCAGAGACTCGGCATCTGACGCAGCTCGTTCTCGGCAGAGCCTTTTTCTGAAAAGGCAAACGTCCGGCTCCTTCTCCCACAAGGAAGCTGCCAGCCCTGAAAGCTCTTGCAGGTCTGCACTATTCCCCTGCAGCGTATGTTTAGGCGCAAGAGCACTGGGGATCTCTGCTTTCCCAGAGACTCAGCATGTCACGGTGCTTGTTCTCGGCAGAAACGTTTTCTGAAAAGGCAAACTTACGGCTCCTTCTCCCACAAGGAAGCTGCCAGCCCTGAAAGATCTTGCTAGGCTTAACCGTCCCCCTGCAGCCTATCTTTAGGCGCAAGAGTACTGGGGATCTCTGCTTTCCCAGAGACTCAGCATGTCACTGTGCTTGTTCTCGGCAGAAACGTTTTCTGAAAAGGCAAACGGCCGGCTCCTTCTCCCACAAGGAAGGTGCCAGCCCTAAAAGATATTGCTGGTCTTCAACGTCCCTCTGCAGCTTATCTTTAGGCGCAAGAGCACTGGGGATCTCTGCTTTCCCAGAGATTCAGCATGTCACGGTGCTTGTTCGCGGCAGTAACTTTTTCTGAAAAGGCAAACACCCGGCTCCTTCTCCCACAAGGAAGCTGCCAGCCCTGAAAGCTCTTGCACGTCTGCACTATCCCTCTGCAGCCTATCTTTAGCTGCAACAGCACTGGGGATCTCTGCTTTCCCAGAGACTCAGCATGTCACGGTGCGTGTTCTCCGCAGAACCTTTTTCTGAAAAGGCAAACGGCCGGCTCCTTCTCCCACAAGGAAGCTGCCAGCCCTGAAAGATCTTGCTGGGCTTAACCGTCCCCCTGCAGCTTATCTTTAGCCGCAACAGCACTGGAGATCTCTGCTTTCCCAGAGACTCAGCATCTCATGCTGCTCGCTCTCGGCAGAAACATTTTCTGAAAAGGCAAAAGTCCGGGTTCTTCTCCCACAAGGAAGGTTCCAGCCCTGAAAGCTCTTGCAGGTCTTCACTATCCCTCTGCTGCCTATCCACAGGCACAACAGCACTGGGGATCTCTGCTTTCCCAGAGACTCAGCATCTCACGGTGCTCGTTCTCGGCAGAAACTTTTTCTGAAAAAGCAAACCTCTGGCTCCTTCTCCTGCAAGGCAAGTGCCAGGCCTGAAAGATTTTTTGGTCTTCACCGCCCCCTGCAGCCTACCCACAGGCACAACAGCACTGGAGATCCTTTAGCCGCAGCAGCACTGGGGATCTCTGCTTTCCCAGAGACTCAGCATGTCACGGTGCGTGTTCTCCGCAGAACCTTTTTCTGAAAAGGCAAACGGCCGGCTCCTTCTCCCACAAGGAAGCTGCCAGCCCTGAAAGATCTTGCTGGGCTTAACCGTCCCCCTGCAGCTTATCTTTAGCCGCAACAGCACTGGGGATCTCTGCTTTCCCAGAGATTCAGCATGTCACGGTGCTTGTTCGCGGCAGAAACTTTTTCTAAAAAGGCAAACACCCGGCTCCTTCTCCCACAAGGAAGCTGCCAGCCCTGAAAGATCTTGCTGGGCTTAACCGTCCCCCTGCAGCCTATGCACAGGCACACCAGAGCTGGGCATCTCAGCTTTCCCAGAGACTCAGCATCTGACGCAGCTCGTTCTCGGCAGAGCCTTTTTCTGAAAAGGCAAACTTACGTCTCCTTCTCCCACAAGGAAGCTGCCAGCCCTGAAAGCTAATGCAGGTCTGCACTATCCCCCTGCAGCGTATCTTTAGCCGCAACAGCACTGGGGATCTCTGCTTTCCCAGAGACTCAGCATCTCACAGTGCTCGTTCTCGGCAGAAACTTTTCCTGAAAAGGCAAACGTCCAGCTAATTCTTCTACAAGGAAAGTGCCAGCTCTGGTGCCAGCCCTGGAAGATCTTGCTGGTGTTCACCGTCTCCCTGCAGCCTATCTTCAGGGAAAGCAGCAGTGGGGATCTCTGCTTTCCCAGAGACTCAGCATGTCACGGTGCTCGTTCTCGGTAGAAACTTTTTCTGAAAAGGCAAACGTCTGGCTCCTTCTCCCACAGAGAAGCTGCCAGCCCTGAAAGATCTTGCTGGTCTTCACTATCCCCCTGCAGCCTATCTTTAGCCGCAACAGCACTGGGGATCTCTGCTTTCCCAGAGACTCAGCATCTCATGCTGCTCGCTCTCGGCAGAAACATTTTCTGAAAAGGCAAAAGTCCAGGTTCTTCTCCCACAAGGAAGGTTCCAGCCCTGAAAGCTCTTGCAGGTCTTCACTATCCCTCTGCTGCCTATCCACAGGCACAACAGCACTGGGGATCTCTGCTTTCCCAGAGACTCAGCATCTCACGGTGCTCGTTCTCGGCAGAAACTTTTTCTGAAAAAGCAAACGTCTGGCTCCTTCTCCTGCAAGGCAAGTGCCAGGCCTGAAAGATTTTGTGGTCTTCACCGCCCCCTGCAGCCTATCCACAGGCACAACAGCACTGGGGATCCTTTAGCCGCAGCAGCACTGGGGATCTCTGCTTTCCCAGAGACTCAGCATGTCACGGTGCTCGTTCTCGGCAGAAACTTTTTCTGAAAAGGCAAACGTCTGGTTCTTTCTCCCACAAGGAAGGTGCCAGCCCTGAAAGATCTTGCTGGTCTTCACAGTCCCCCTGCAGCTTATCTTTAGCCGCAACAGCACTGGGGATCTCTGCTTTCCCAGAGATTCAGCATGTCACGGTGCTTGTTCGCGGCAGAAACTTTTTCTGAAAAGGCAAACACCCGGCTCCTTCTCCCACAAGGAAGCTGCCAGCCCTGAAAGATCTTGCTGGGCTTAACCGTCCCCCTGCAGCCTATGCACAGGCACACCAGAGCTGGGCATCTCAGCTTTCCCAGAGACTCAGCATCTGACGCAGCTCGTTCTCGGCAGAGCCTTTTTCTGAAAAGGCAAACGGCCGGCTCCTTCTCCCACAAGGAAGCTGCCAGCCCTGAAAGCTCTTGCAGGTCTGCACTATCCCCCTGCAGCGTATGTTTAGGCGCAAGAGCACTGGGGATCTCTGCTTTCCCAGAGACTCGGCATGTCACGGTGCTTGTTCTCGGCAGAAACGTTTTCTGAAAAGGCAAACGGCCGGCTCCTTCTCCCACAAGGAAGCTGCCAGCCCTGAAAGATATTGCTGGTCTTCAACGTCCCTCTGCAGCTTATCTTTAGGCGCAAGAGCACTGGGGATCTCTGCTTTCCCAGAGATTCAGCATGTCACGGTGCTTGTTCGCGGCAGTAACTTTTTCTGAAAAGGCAAACACCCGGGTCCTTCTCCCACAAGGAAGCTGCCAGCCCTGAAAGCTCTTGCAGGTCTGCACTATCCCTCTGCAGCCTATCTTTAGCTGCAACAGCACTGGGGATCTCTGCTTTCCCAGAGACTCAGCATGTCACGGTGCGTGTTCTCCGCAGAATCTTTTTCTGAAAAGGCAAACGGCCGGCTCCTTCTCCCACAAGGAAGCTGCCAGCCCTGAAAGATCTTGCTGGGCTTAACCGTCCCCCTGCAGCTTATCTTTAGCCGCAACAGCACTGGAGATCTCTGCTTTCCCAGAGACTCAGCATCTCATGCTGCTCGCTCTCGGCAGAAACATTTTCTGAAAAGGCAAAAGTCCGGCTTCTTCTCCCACAAGGAAGGTTCCAGCCCTGAAAGCTCTTGCAGGTCTTCACTATCCCTCTGCTGCCTATCCACAGGCACAACAGCACTGGGGATCTCTGCTTTCCCAGAGACTCAGCATCTCACGGTGCTCGTTCTCGGCAGAAACTTTTTCTGAAAAAGCAAACGTCTGGCTCCTTCTCCTGCAAGGCAAGTGCCAGGCCTGAAAGATTTTGTGGTCTTCACCGCCCCCTGCAGCCTATCCACAGGCACAACAGCACTGGGGATCCTTTAGCCGCAGCAGCACTGGGGATCTCTGCTTTCCCAGAGACTCAGCATGTCACGGTGCTCGTTCTCGGCAGAAACTTTTTCTGAAAAGGCAAACGTCTGGTTCTTTCTCCCACAAGGAAGGTGCCAGCCCTGAAAGATCTTGCTGGTCTTCACAGTCCCCCTGCAGCTTATCTTTAGCCGCAACAGCACTGGGGATCTCTGCTTTCCCAGAGATTCAGCATGTCACGGTGCTTGTTCGCGGCAGAAACTTTTTCTGAAAAGGCAAACACCCGGCTCCTTCTCCCACAAGGAATCTGCCAGCCCTGAAAGATCTTGCTGGGCTTAACCGTCCCCCTGCAGCCTATGCACAGGCACACCAGATCTGGGCATCTCAGCTTTCCCAGAGACTCGGCATCTGACGCAGCTCGTTCTCGGCAGAGCCTTTTTCTGAAAAGGCAAACGTCCGGCTCCTTCTCCCACAAGGAAGCTGCCAGCCCTGAAAGCTCTTGCAGGTCTGCACTATTCCCCTGCAGCGTATGTTTAGGCGCAAGAGCACTGGGGATCTCTGCTTTCCCAGAGACTCAGCATGTCACGGTGCTTGTTCTCGGCAGAAACGTTTTCTGAAAAGGCAAACTTACGGCTCCTTCTCCCACAAGGAAGCTGCCAGCCCTGAAAGATCTTGCTAGGCTTAACCGTCCCCCTGCAGCCTATCTTTAGGCGCAAGAGTACTGGGGATCTCTGCTTTCCCAGAGACTCAGCATGTCACTGTGCTTGTTCTCGGCAGAAACGTTTTCTGAAAAGGCAAACGGCCGGCTCCTTCTCCCACAAGGAAGGTGCCAGCCCTAAAAGATATTGCTGGTCTTCAACGTCCCTCTGCAGCTTATCTTTAGGCGCAAGAGCACTGGGGATCTCTGCTTTCCCAGAGATTCAGCATGTCACGGTGCTTGTTCGCGGCAGTAACTTTTTCTGAAAAGGCAAACACCCGGCTCCTTCTCCCACAAGGAAGCTGCCAGCCCTGAAAGCTCTTGCACGTCTGCACTATCCCTCTGCAGCCTATCTTTAGCTGCAACAGCACTGGGGATCTCTGCTTTCCCAGAGACTCAGCATGTCACGGTGCGTGTTCTCCGCAGAACCTTTTTCTGAAAAGGCAAACGGCCGGCTCATTCTCCCACAAGGAAGCTGCCAGCCCTGAAAGATCTTGCTGGGCTTAACCGTCCCCCTGCAGCTTATCTTTAGCCGCAACAGCACTGGAGATCTCTGCTTTCCCAGAGACTCAGCATCTCATGCTGCTCGCTCTCGGCAGAAACATTTTCTGAAAAGGCAAAAGTCCGGGTTCTTCTCCCACAAGGAAGGTTCCAGCCCTGAAAGCTCTTGCAGGTCTTCACTATCCCTCTGCTGCCTATCCACAGGCACAACAGCACTGGGGATCTCTGCTTTCCCAGAGACTCAGCATCTCACGGTGCTCGTTCTCGGCAGAAACTTTTTCTGAAAAAGCAAACGTCTGGCTCCTTCTCCTGCAAGGCAAGTGCCAGGCCTGAAAGATTTTTTGGTCTTCACCGCCCCCTGCAGCCTACCCACAGGCACAACAGCACTGGAGATCCTTTAGCCGCAGCAGCACTGGGGATCTCTGCTTTCCCAGAGACTCAGCATGTCACGGTGCGTGTTCTCCGCAGAACCTTTTTCTGAAAAGGCAAACGGCCGGCTCCTTCTCCCACAGGGAAGCTGCCAGCCCTGAAAGATCTTGCTGGGCTTAACCGTCCCCCTGCAGCTTATCTTTAGCCGCAACAGCACTGGAGATCTCTGCTTTCCCAGAGATTCAGCATGTCACGGTGCTTGTTCGCGGCAGAAACTTTTTCTAAAAAGGCAAACACCCGGCTCCTTCTCCCACAAGGAAGCTGCCAGCCCTGAAAGATCTTGCTGGGCTTAACCGTCCCCCTGCAGCCTATGCACAGGCACACCAGAGCTGGGCATCTCAGCTTTCCCAGAGACTCAGCATCTGACGCAGCTCGTTCTCGGCAGAGCCTTTTTCTGAAAAGGCAAACTTACGTCTCCTTCTCCCACAAGGAAGCTGCCAGCCCTGAAAGCTAATGCAGGTCTGCACTATCCCCCTGCAGCGTATCTTTAGCCGCAACAGCACTGGGGATCTCTGCTTTCCCAGAGACTCAGCATCTCACAGTGCTCGTTCTCGGCAGAAACTTTTCCTGAAAAGGCAAACGTCCAGCTAATTCTTCTACAAGGAAAGTGCCAGCTCTGGTGCCAGCCCTGGAAGATCTTGCTGGTGTTCACCGTCTCCCTGCAGCCTATCTTCAGGGAAAGCAGCAGTGGGGATCTCTGCTTTCCCAGAGACTCAGCATGTCACGGTGCTCGTTCTCGGTAGAAACTTTTTCTGAAAAGGCAAACGTCTGGCTCCTTCTCCCACAGAGAAGCTGCCAGCCCTGAAAGATCTTGCTGGTCTTCACTATCCCCCTGCAGCCTATCTTTAGCCGCAACAGCACTGGGGATCTCTGCTTTCCCAGAGACTCAGCATCTCATGCTGCTCGCTCTCGGCAGAAACATTTTCTGAAAAGGCAAAAGTCCAGGTTCTTCTCCCACAAGGAAGGTTCCAGCCCTGAAAGCTCTTGCAGGTCTTCACTATCCCTCTGCTGCCTATCCACAGGCACAACAGCACTGGGGATCTCTGCTTTCCCAGAGACTCAGCATCTCACGGTGCTCGTTCTCGGCAGAAACTTTTTCTGAAAAGGCAAACGTCTGGTTCTTTCTCCCACAAGGAAGGTGCCAGCCCTGAAAGATCTTGCTGGTCTTCACAGTCCCCCTGCAGCTTATCTTTAGCCGCAACAGCACTGGGGATCTCTGCTTTCCCAGAGATTCAGCATGTCACGGTGCTTGTTCGCGGCAGAAACTTTTTCTGAAAAGGCAAACACCCGGCTCCTTCTCCCACAAGGAAGCTGCCAGCCCTGAAAGATCTTGCTGGGCTTAACCGTCCCCCTGCAGCCTATGCACAGGCACACCAGAGCTGGGCATCTCAGCTTTCCCAGAGACTCAGCATCTGACGCAGCTCGTTCTCGGCAGAGCCTTTTTCTGAAAAGGCAAACGGCCGGCTCCTTCTCCCACAAGGAAGCTGCCAGCCCTGAAAGCTCTTGCAGGTCTGCACTATCCCCCTGCAGCGTATGTTTAGGCGCAAGAGCACTGGGGATCTCTGCTTTCCCAGAGACTCAGCATGTCACGGTGCTTGTTCTCGGCAGAAACGTTTTCTGAAAAGGCAAACTTACGGCTCCTTCTCCCACAAGGAAGCTGCCAGCCCTGAAAGATCTTGCTGGGCTTAACCGTCCCCCTGCAGCCTATCTTTAGGCGCAAGAGTACTGGGGATCTCTGCTTTCCCAGAGACTCAGCATGTCACTGTGCTTGTTCTCGGCAGAAACGTTTTCTGAAAAGGCAAACGGCCGGCTCCTTCTCCCACAAGGAAGGTGCCAGCCCTGAAAGATATTGCTGGTCTTCAACGTCCCTCTGCAGCTTATCTTTAGGCGCAAGAGCACTGGGGATCTCTGCTTTCCCAGAGATTCAGCATGTCACGGTGCTTGTTCGCGGCAGTAACTTTTTCTGAAAAGGCAAACACCCGGCTCCTTCTCCCACAAGGAAGCTGCCAGCCCTGAAAGCTCTTGCACGTCTGCACTATCCCTCTGCAGCCTATCTTTAGCTGCAACAGCACTGGGGATCTCTGCTTTCCCAGAGACTCAGCATGTCACGGTGCGTGTTCTCCGCAGAACCTTTTTCTGAAAAGGCAAACGGCCGGCTCCTTCTCCCACAAGGAAGCTGCCAGCCCTGAAAGATCTTGCTGGGCTTAACCGTCCCCCTGCAGCTTATCTTTAGCCGCAACAGCACTGGAGATCTCTGCTTTCCCAGAGACTCAGCATCTCATGCTGCTCGCTCTCGGCAGAAACATTTTCTGAAAAGGCAAAAGTCCGGCTTCTTCTCCCACAAGGAAGGTTCCAGCCCTGAAAGCTCTTGCAGGTCTTCACTATCCCTCTGCTGCCTATCCACAGGCACAACAGCACTGGGGATCTCTGCTTTCCCAGAGACTCAGCATCTCACGGTGCTCGTTCTCGGCAGAAACTTTTTCTGAAAAAGCAAACGTCTGGCTCCTTCTCCTGCAAGGCAAGTGCCAGGCCTGAAAGATTTTTTGGTCTTCACCGCCCCCTGCAGCCTACCCACAGGCACAACAGCACTGGGGATCCTTTAGCCGCAGCAGCACTGGGGATCTCTGCTTTCCCAGAGACTCAGCATGTCACGGTGCGTGTTCTCCGCAGAACCTTTTTCTGAAAAGGCAAACGGCCGGCTCCTTCTCCCACAAGGAAGCTGCCAGCCCTGAAAGATCTTGCTGGGCTTAACCGTCCCCCTGCAGCTTATCTTTAGCCGCAACAGCACTGGAGATCTCTGCTTTCCCAGAGATTCAGCATGTCACGGTGCTTGTTCGCGGCAGAAACTTTTTCTAAAAAGGCAAACACCCGGCTCCTTCTCCCACAAGGAAGCTGCCAGCCCTGAAAGACCTTGCTGGGCTTAACAGTCCCCCTGCAGCCTATGCACAGGCACACCAGAGCTGGGCATCTCAGCTTTCCCAGAGACTCAGCATCTGACGCAGCTCGTTCTCGGCAGAGCCTTTTTCTGAAAAGGCAAACTTACGTCTCCTTCTCCCACAAGGAAGCTGCCAGCCCTGAAAGCTAATGCAGGTCTGCACTATCCTCCTGCAGCGTATCTTTAGCCGCAACAGCACTGGGGATCTCTGCTTTCCCAGAGACTCAGCATCTCACAGTGCTCGTTCTCGGCAGAAACTTTTCCTGAAAAGGCAAACGTCCAGCTAATTCTTCTACAAGGAAAGTGCCAGCTCTGGTGCCAGCCCTGGAAGATCTTGCTGGTGTTCACCGTCTCCCTGCAGCCTATCTTCAGGGAAAGCAGCAGTGGGGATCTCTGCTTTCCCAGAGACTCAGCATGTCACGGTGCTCGTTCTCGGTAGAAACTTTTTCTGAAAAGGCAAACGTCTGGCTCCTTCTCCCACAGAGAAGCTGCCAGCCCTGAAAGATCTTGCTGGTCTTCACTATCCCCCTGCAGCCTATCTTTAGCCGCAACAGCACTGGGGATCTCTGCTTTCCCAGAGACTCAGCATGTCACGGTGCTCGTTCTCGGCAGAAACTTTTTCTGAAAAGGCAAAAGTCCAGGTTCTTCTCCCACAAGGAAGGTTCCAGCCCTGAAAGCTCTTGCAGGTCTTCACTATCCCTCTGCTGCCTATCCACAGGCACAACAGCACTGGGGATCTCTGCTTTCCCAGAGACTCAGCATCTCACAGTGCTCGTTCTCGGCAGAAACTTTTTCTGAAAAAGCAAACGTCTGGCTCCTTCTCCTGCAAGGCAAGTGCCAGGCCTGAAAGATTTTGTGGTCTTCACCGCCCCCTGCAGCCTATCCACAGGCACAACAGCACTGGGGATCCTTTAGCCGCAGCAGCACTGGGGATCTCTGCTTTCCCAGAGACTCAGTATGTCACGGTGCTCGTTCTCGGCAGAAACTTTTTCTGAAAAGGCAAACGTCTGGTTCTTTCTCCCACAAGGAAGGTGCCAGCCCTGAAAGATCTTGCTGGTCTTCACAGTCCCCCTGCAGCTTATCTTTAGCCGCAACAGCACTGGGGATCTCTGCTTTCCCAGAGATTCAGCATGTCACGGTGCTTGTTCGCGGCAGAAACTTTTTCTGAAAAGGCAAACACCCGGCTCCTTCTCCCACAAGGAAGCTGCCAGCCCTGAAAGATCTTGCTGGGCTTAACCGTCCCCCTGCAGCCTATGCACAGGCACACCAGAGCTGGGCATCTCTGCTTTCCCAGAGACTCAGCATCTGACGCAGCTCGTTCTCGGCAGAGCCTTTTTCTGAAAAGGCAAACGGCCGGCTCCTTCTCCCACAAGGAAGCTGCCAGCCCTGAAAGCTCTTGCAGGTCTGCACTATCCCCCTGGAGCGTATGTTTAGGCGCAAGAGCACTGGGGATCTCTGCTTTCCCAGAGACTCAGCATGTCACGGTGCTTGTTCTCGGCAGAAACGTTTTCTGAAAAGGCAAACTTACGGCTCCTTCTCCCACAAGGAAGCTGCCAGCCCTGAAAGATCTTGCTGGGCTTAACCGTCCCCCTGCAGCCTATCTTTAGGCGCAAGAGTACTGGGGATCTCTGCTTTCCCAGAGACTCAGCATCTCACGGTGCTCGTTCTCGGCAGAAACTTTTTCTGAAAAGGCAAACGGCCGGCTCCTTCTCCCACAAGGAAGGTGCCAGCCCTGAAAGATATTGCTGGTCTTCAACGTCCCTCTGCAGCTTATCTTTAGGCGCAAGAGCACTGGGGATCTCTGCTTTCCCAGAGATTCAGCATGTCACGGTGCTTGTTCGCGGCAGTAACTTTTTCTGAAAAGGCAAACACCCGGCTCCTTCTCCCACAAGGAAGCTGCCAGCCCTGAAAGCTCTTGCACGTCTGCACTATCCCTCTGCAGCCTATCTTTAGCTGCAACAGCACTGGGGATCTCTGCTTTCCCAGAGACTCAGCATGTCACGGTGCGTGTTCTCCGCAGAACCTTTTTCTGAAAAGGCAAACGGCCGGCTCCTTCTCCCACAAGGAAGCTGCCAGCCCTGAAAGATCTTGCTGGGCTTAACCGTCCCCCTGCAGCTTATCTTTAGCCGCAACAGCACTGGAGATCTCTGCTTTCCCAGAGACTCAGCATCTCATGCTGCTCGCTCTCGGCAGAAACATTTTCTGAAAAGGCAAAAGTCCGGCTTCTTCTCCCACAAGGAAGGTTCCAGCCCTGAAAGCTCTTGCAGGTCTTCACTATCCCTCTGCTGCCTATCCACAGGCACAACAGCACTGGGGATCTCTGCTTTCCCAGAGACTCAGCATCTCACGGTGCTCGTTCTCGGCAGAAACTTTTTCTGAAAAAGCAAACGTCTGGCTCCTTCTCCTGCAAGGCAAGTGCCAGGCCTGAAAGATTTTTTGGTCTTCACCGCCCCCTGCAGCCTACCCACAGGCACAACAGCACTGGGGATCCTTTAGCCGCAGCAGCACTGGGGATCTCTGCTTTCCCAGAGACTCAGCATGTCACGGTGCTCGTTCTCGGCAGAAACTTTTTCTGAAAAGGCAAACGTCTGGTTCTTTCTCCCACAAGGAAGGTGCCAGCCCTGAAAGATCTTGCTGGTCTTCACAGTCCCCCTGCAGCTTATCTTTAGCCGCAACAGCACTGGGGATCTCTGCTTTCCCAGAGACTCAGCATGTCACGGTGCTTGTTCGCGGCAGAAACTTTTTCTGAAAAGGCAAACACCCGGCTCCTTCTCCCACAAGGAAGCTGCCAGCCCTGAAAGATCTTGCTGGGCTTAACAGTCCCCCTGCAGCCTATGCACAGGCACACCAGAGCTGGGCATCTCAGCTTTCCCAGAGACTCAGCATCTGACGCAGCTCGTTCTCGGCAGAGCCTTTTTCTGAAAAGGCAAACGGCCGGCTCCTTCTCCCACAAGGAAGCTGCCAGCCCTGAAAGCTCTTGCAGGTCTGCACTATCCCTCTGCAGCCTATCTTTAGCTGCAACAGCACTGGGGATCTCTGCTTTCCCAGAGACTCAGCATGTCACGGTGCGTGTTCTCCGCAGAACCTTTTTCTGAAAAGGCAAACGGCCGGCTCCTTCTCCCACAAGGAAGCTGCCAGCCCTGAAAGATCTTGCTGGGCTTAACCGTCCCCCTGCAGCTTATCTTTAGCCGCAACAGCACTGGAGATCTCTGCTTTCCCAGAGATTCAGCATGTCACGGTGCTTGTTCGCGGCAGAAACTTTTTCTAAAAAGGCAAACACTCGGCTCCTTCTCCCACAAGGAAGCTGCCAGCCCTGAAAGATCTTGCTGGGCTTAACCGTCCCCCTGCAGCCTATGCACAGGCACACCAGAGCTGGGCATCTCAGCTTTCCCAGAGACTCAGCATCTGACGCAGCTCGTTCTCGGCAGAGCCTTTTTCTGAAAAGGCAAACTTACGTCTCCTTCTCCCACAAGGAAGCTGCCAGCCCTGAAAGCTAATGCAGGTCTGCACTATCCCCCTGCAGCGTATCTTTAGCCGCAACAGCACTGGGGATCTCTGCTTTCCCAGAGACTCAGCATCTCACAGTGCTCGTTCTCGGCAGAAACTTTTCCTGAAAAGGCAAACGTCCAGCTAATTCTTCTACAAGGAAAGTGCCAGCTCTGGTGCCAGCCCTGGAAGATCTTGCTGGTGTTCACCGTCTCCCTGCAGCCTATCTTCAGGGAAAGCAGCAGTGGGGATCTCTGCTTTCCCAGAGACTCAGCATGTCACGGTGCTCGTTCTCGGCAGAAACTTTTTCTGAAAAGGCAAACGTCTGGTTCTTTCTCCCACAAGGAAGGTGCCAGCCCTGAAAGATCTTGCTGGTCTTCACAGTCCCCCTGCAGCTTATCTTTAGCCGCAACAGCACTGGGGATCTCTGCTTTCCCAGAGATTCAGCATGTCACGGTGCTTGTTCGCGGCAGAAACTTTTTCTGAAAAGGCAAACACCCGGCTCCTTCTCCCACAAGGAAGCTGCCAGCCCTGAAAGATCTTGCTGGGCTTAACCGTCCCCCTGCAGCCTATGCACAGGCACACCAGAGCTGGGCATCTCAGCTTTCCCAGAGACTCAGCATCTGACGCAGCTCGTTCTCGGCAGAGCCTTTTTCTGAAAAGGCAAACGGCCGGCTCCTTCTCCCACAAGGAAGCTGCCAGCCCTGAAAGCTCTTGCAGGTCTGCACTATCCCCCTGCAGCGTATGTTTAGGCGCAAGAGCACTGGGGATCTCTGCTTTCCCAGAGACTCAGCATGTCACGGTGCTTGTTCTCGGCAGAAACGTTTTCTGAAAAGGTAAACTTACGGCTCCTTCTCCCACAAGGAAGCTGCCAGCCCTGAAAGATCTTGCTGGGCTTAACCGTCCCCCTGCAGCCTATCTTTAGGCGCAAGAGTACTGGGGATCTCTGCTTTCCCAGAGACTCAGCATCTCACTGTGCTTGTTCTCGGCAGAAACGTTTTCTGAAAAGGCAAACGGCCGGCTCCTTCTCCCACAAGGAAGGTGCCAGCCCTGAAAGATATTGCTGGTCTTCAACGTCCCTCTGCAGCTTATCTTTAGGCGCAAGAGCACTGGGGATCTCTGCTTTCCCAGAGATTCAGCATGTCACGGTGCTTGTTCGCGGCAGTAACTTTTTCTGAAAAGGCAAACACCCGGCTCCTTCTCCCACAAGGAAGCTGCCAGCCCTGAAAGCTCTTGCACGTCTGCACTATCCCTCTGCAGCCTATCTTTAGCTGCAACAGCACTGGGGATCTCTGCTTTCCCAGAGACTCAGCATGTCACGGTGCGTGTTCTCCGCAGAACCTTTTTCTGAAAAGGCAAACGGCCGGCTCCTTCTCCCACAAGGAAGGTGCCAGCCCTGAAAGATCTTGCTGGGCTTAACCGTCCCCCTGCAGCTTATCTTTAGCCGCAACAGCACTGGAGATCTCTGCTTTCCCAGAGACTCAGCATCTCATGCTGCTCGCTCTCGGCAGAAACATTTTCTGAAAAGGCAAAAGTCCGGCTTCTTCTCCCACAAGGAAG
Source organism: Astur gentilis (assembly GCF_929443795.1). NCBI lineage: Eukaryota > Metazoa > Chordata > Aves > Accipitriformes > Accipitridae > Astur > Astur gentilis. The sequence goes on along the minus strand of NW_026061111.1, from coordinate 93,587 downwards.
GTTCCAGCCCTGAAAGCTCTTGCAGGTCTTCACTATCCCTCTGTTGCCTATCCACAGGCACAACAGCACTGGGGATCTCTGCTTTCCCAGAGACTCAGCATCTCACGGTGCTCGTTCTCGGCAGAAACTTTTTCTGAAAAAGCAAACGTCTGGCTCCTTCTCCTGCAAGGCAAGTGCCAGGCCTGAAAGATTTTTTGGTCTTCACCGCCCCCTGCAGCCTACCCACAGGCACAACAGCACTGGGGATCCTTTAGCCGCAGCAGCACTGGGGATCTCTGCTTTCCCAGAGACTCAGCATGTCACGGTGCTCGTTCTCGGCAGAAACTTTTTCTGAAAAGGCAAACGTCTGGTTCTTTCTCCCACAAGGAAGGTGCCAGCCCTGAAAGATCTTGCTGGTCTTCACAGTCCCCCTGCAGCTTATCTTTAGCCGCAACAGCACTGGGGATCTCTGCTTTCCCAGAGACTCAGCATGTCACGGTGCTTGTTCGCGGCAGAAACTTTTTCTGAAAAGGCAAACACCCGGCTCCTTCTCCCACAAGGAAGCTGCCAGCCCTGAAAGATCTTGCTGGGCTTAACCGTCCCCCTGCAGCCTATGCACAGGCACACCAGAGCTGGGCATCTCAGCTTTCCCAGAGACTCAGCATCTGACGCAGCTCGTTCTCGGCAGAGCCTTTTTCTGAAAAGGCAAACGGCCGGCTCCTTCTCCCACAAGGAAGCTGCCAGCCCTGAAAGCTCTTGCAGGTCTGCACTATCCCTCTGCAGCCTATCTTTAAGCTGCAACAGCACTGGGGATCTCTGCTTTCCCAGAGACTCAGCATGTCGCGGTGCGTGTTCTCCGCAGAACCTTTTTCTGAAAAGGCAAACGGCCGGCTCCTTCTCCCACAAGGAAGCTGCCAGCCCTGAAAGATCTTGCTGGGCTTAACCGTCCCCCTGCAGCTTATCTTTAGCCGCAACAGCACTGGAGATCTCTGCTTTCCCAGAGATTCAGCATGTCACGGTGCTTGTTCGCGGCAGAAACTTTTTCTAAAAAGGCAAACACTCGGCTCCTTCTCCCACAAGGAAGCTGCCAGCCCTGAAAGATCTTGCTGGGCTTAACCGTCCCCCTGCAGCCTATGCACAGGCACACCAGAGCTGGGCATCTCAGCTTTCCCAGAGACTCAGCATCTGACGCAGCTCGTTCTCGGCAGAGCCTTTTTCTGAAAAGGCAAACTTACGTCTCCTTCTCCCACAAGGAAGCTGCCAGCCCTGAAAGCTAATGCAGGTCTGCACTATCCCCCTGCAGCGTATCTTTAGCCGCAACAGCACTGGGGATCTCTGCTTTCCCAGAGACTCAGCATCTCACAGTGCTCGTTCTCGGCAGAAACTTTTCCTGAAAAGGCAAACGTCCAGCTAATTCTTCTACAAGGAAAGTGCCAGCTCTGGTGCCAGCCCTGGAAGATCTTGCTGGTGTTCACCGTCTCCCTGCAGCCTATCTTCAGGGAAAGCAGCAGTGGGGATCTCTGCTTTCCCAGAGACTCAGCATGTCACGGTGCTCGTTCTCGGTAGAAACTTTTTCTGAAAAGGCAAACGTCTGGCTCCTTCTCCCACAGAGAAGCTGCCAGCCCTGAAAGATCTTGCTGGTCTTCACTATCCCCCTGCAGCCTATCTTTAGCCGCAACAGCACTGGGGATCTCTGCTTTCCCAGAGACTCAGCATCTCATGCTGCTCGCTCTCGGCAGAAACATTTTCTGAAAAGGCAAAAGTCCGGCTTCTTCTCCCACAAGGAAGGTTCCAGCCCTGAAAGCTCTTGCAGGTCTTCACTATCCCTCTGCTGCCTATCCACAGGCACAACAGCACTGGGGATCTCTGCTTTCCCAGAGACTCAGCATCTCACGGTGCTCGTTCTCGGCAGAAACTTTTTCTGAAAAAGCAAACGTCTGGCTCCTTCTCCTGCAAGGCAAGTGCCAGGCCTGAAAGATTTTTTGGTCTTCACCGCCCCCTGCAGCCTATCCACAGGCACAACAGCACTGGGGATCCTTTAGCCGCAGCAGCACTGGGGATCTCTGCTTTCCCAGAGACTCAGCATGTCACGGTGCTCGTTCTCGGCAGAAACTTTTTCTGAAAAGGCAAACGTCTGGTTCTTTCTCCCACAAGGAAGGTGCCAGCCCTGAAAGATCTTGCTGGTCTTCACAGTCCCCCTGCAGCTTATCTTTAGCCGCAACAGCACTGGGGATCTCTGCTTTCCCAGAGATTCAGCATGTCACGGTGCTTGTTCGCGGCAGAAACTTTTTCTGAAAAGGCAAACACCCGGCTCCTTATCCCACAAGGAAGCTGCCAGCCCTGAAAGGTCTTGCTGGGCTTAACCGTCCCCCTGCAGCCTATGCACAGGCACACCAGAGCTGGGCATCTCAGCTTTCCCAGAGACTCAGCATCTGACGCAGCTCGTTCTCGGCAGAGCCTTTTTCTAAAAAGGCAAACGGCCGGCTCCTTCTCCCACAAGGAAGCTGCCAGCCCTGAAAGCTCTTGCAGGTCTGCACTATCCCCCTGCAGCGTATGTTTAGGCGCAAGAGCACTGGGGATCTCTGCTTTCCCAGAGACTCAGCATGTCACGGTGCTTGTTCTCGGCAGAAACGTTTTCTGAAAAGGCAAACTTACGGCTCCTTCTCCCACAAGGAAGCTGCCAGCCCTGAAAGATCTTGCTGGGCTTAACCGTCCCCCTGCAGCCTATCTTTAGGCGCAAGAGTACTGGGGATCTCTGCTTTCCCAGAGACTCAGCATGTCACTGTGCTTGTTCTCGGCAGAAACGTTTTCTGAAAAGGCAAACGTCTGGTTCTTTCTCCCACAAGGAAGGTGCCAGCCCTGAAAGATCTTGCTGGTCTTCACAGTCCCCCTGCAGCTTATCTTTAGCCGCAACAGCACTGGGGATCTCTGCTTTCCCAGAGACTCAGCATCTCACGGTGCTCGTTCTCGGCAGAAACTTTTTCTGAAAAAGCAAACGTCTGGCTCCTTCTCCTGCAAGGCAAGTGCCAGGCCTGAAAGATTTTGTGGTCTTCACCGCCCCCTGCAGCCTATCCACAGGCACAACAGCACTGGGGATCCTTTAGCCGCAGCAGCACTGGGGATCTCTGCTTTCCCAGAGACTCAGCATGTCACGGTGCTCGTTCTCGGCAGAAACTTTTTCTGAAAAGGCAAACGTCTGGTTCTTTCTCCCACAAGGAAGGTGCCAGCCCTGAAAGATCTTGCTGGTCTTCACAGTCCCCCTGCAGCTTATCTTTAGCCGCAACAGCACTGGGGATCTCTGCTTTCCCAGAGATTCAGCATGTCACGGTGCTTGTTCGCGGCAGAAACTTTTTCTGAAAAGGCAAACACCCGGCTCCTTCTCCCACAAGGAAGCTGCCAGCCCTGAAAGATCTTGCTGGGCTTAACCGTCCCCCTGCAGCCTATGCACAGGCACACCAGAGCTGGGCATCTCAGCTTTCCCAGAGACTCAGCATCTGACGCAGCTCGTTCTCGGCAGAGCCTTTTTCTGAAAAGGCAAACGGCCGGCTCCTTCTCCCACAAGGAAGCTGCCAGCCCTGAAAGCTCTTGCAGGTCTGCACTATCCCCCTGCAGCGTATGTTTAGGCGCAAGAGCACTGGGGATCTCTGCTTTCCCAGAGACTCAGCATGTCACGGTGCTTGTTCTCGGCAGAAACGTTTTCTGAAAAGGCAAACTTACGGCTCCTTCTCCCACAAGGAAGCTGCCAGCCCTGAAAGATCTTGCTGGGCTTAACCGTCCCCCTGCAGCCTATCTTTAGGCGCAAGAGTACTGGGGATCTCTGCTTTCCCAGAGACTCAGCATCTCACTGTGCTTGTTCTCGGCAGAAACGTTTTCTGAAAAGGCAAACGGCCGGCTCCTTCTCCCACAAGGAAGGTGCCAGCCCTGAAAGATATTGCTGGTCTTCAACGTCCCTCTGCAGCTTATCTTTAGGCGCAAGAGCACTGGGGATCTCTGCTTTCCCAGAGATTCAGCATGTCACGGTGCTTGTTCGCGGCAGTAACTTTTTCTGAAAAGGCAAACACCCGGCTCCTTCTCCCACAAGGAAGCTGCCAGCCCTGAAAGCTCTTGCACGTCTGCACTATCCCTCTGCAGCCTATCTTTAGCTGCAACAGCACTGGGGATCTCTGCTTTCCCAGAGACTCAGCATGTCACGGTGCGTGTTCTCCGCAGAACCTTTTTCTGAAAAGGCAAACGGCCGGCTCCTTCTCCCACAAGGAAGCTGCCAGCCCTGAAAGATCTTGCTGGGCTTAACCGTCCCCCTGCAGCTTATCTTTAGCCGCAACAGCACTGGAGATCTCTGCTTTCCCAGAGACTCAGCATCTCATGCTGCTCGCTCTCGGCAGAAACATTTTCTGAAAAGGCAAAAGTCCGGCTTCTTCTCCCACAAGGAAGGTTCCAGCCCTGAAAGCTCTTGCAGGTCTTCACTATCCCTCTGCTGCCTATCCACAGGCACAACAGCACTGGGGATCTCTGCTTTCCCAGAGACTCAGCATCTCACGGTGCTCGTTCTCGGCAGAAACTTTTTCTGAAAAAGCAAACGTCTGGCTCCTTCTCCTGCAAGGCAAGTGCCAGGCCTGAAAGATTTTTTGGTCTTCACCGCCCCCTGCAGCCTACCCACAGGCACAACAGCACTGGGGATCCTTTAGCCGCAGCAGCACTGGGGATCTCTGCTTTCCCAGAGACTCAGCATGTCACGGTGCGTGTTCTCCGCAGAACCTTTTTCTGAAAAGGCAAACGGCCGGCTCCTTCTCCCACAAGGAAGCTGCCAGCCCTGAAAGATCTTGCTGGGCTTAACCGTCCCCCTGCAGCTTATCTTTAGCCGCAACAGCACTGGAGATCTCTGCTTTCCCAGAGATTCAGCATGTCACGGTGCTTGTTCGCGGCAGAAACTTTTTCTAAAAAGGCAAACACCCGGCTCCTTCTCCCACAAGGAAGCTGCCAGCCCTGAAAGACCTTGCTGGGCTTAACAGTCCCCCTGCAGCCTATGCACAGGCACACCAGAGCTGGGCATCTCAGCTTTCCCAGAGACTCAGCATCTGACGCAGCTCGTTCTCGGCAGAGCCTTTTTCTGAAAAGGCAAACTTACGTCTCCTTCTCCCACAAGGAAGCTGCCAGCCCTGAAAGCTAATGCAGGTCTGCACTATCCCCCTGCAGCGTATCTTTAGCCGCAACAGCACTGGGGATCTCTGCTTTCCCAGAGACTCAGCATCTCACGGTGCTCGTTCTCGGCAGAAACTTTTCCTGAAAAGGCAAACGTCCAGCTAATTCTTCTACAAGGAAAGTGCCAGCTCTGGTGCCAGCCCTGGAAGATCTTGCTGGTGTTCACCGTCTCCCTGCAGCCTATCTTCAGGGAAAGCAGCAGTGGGGATCTCTGCTTTCCCAGAGACTCAGCATGTCACGGTGCTCGTTCTCGGTAGAAACTTTTTCTGAAAAGGCAAACGTCTGGCTCCTTCTCCCACAGAGAAGCTGCCAGCCCTGAAAGATCTTGCTGGTCTTCACTATCCCCCTGCAGCCTATCTTTAGCCGCAACAGCACTGGGGATCTCTGCTTTCCCAGAGACTCAGCATCTCATGCTGCTCGCTCTCGGCAGAAACATTTTCTGAAAAGGCAAAAGTCCAGGTTCTTCTCCCACAAGGAAGGTTCCAGCCCTGAAAGCTCTTGCAGGTCTTCACTATCCCTCTGCTGCCTATCCACAGGCACAACAGCACTGGGGATCTCTGCTTTCCCAGAGACTCAGCATCTCACGGTGCTCGTTCTCGGCAGAAACTTTTTCTGAAAAAGCAAACGTCTGGTTCTTTCTCCCACAAGGAAGGTGCCAGCCCTGAAAGATCTTGCTGGTCTTCACAGTCCCCCTGCAGCTTATCTTTAGCCGCAACAGCACTGGGGATCTCTGCTTTCCCAGAGATTCAGCATGTCACGGTGCTTGTTCGCGGCAGAAACTTTTTCTGAAAAGGCAAACACCCGGCTCCTTCTCCCACAAGGAAGCTGCCAGCCCTGAAAGATCTTGCTGGGCTTAACCGTCCCCCTGCAGCTTATCTTTAGCCGCAACAGCACTGGAGATCTCTGCTTTCCCAGAGATTCAGCATGTCACGGTGCTTGTTCGCGGCAGAAACTTTTTCTAAAAAGGCAAACACCCGGCTCCTTCTCCCACAAGGAAGCTGCCAGCCCTGAAAGACCTTGCTGGGCTTAACAGTCCCCCTGCAGCCTATGCACAGGCACACCAGAGCTGGGCATCTCAGCTTTCCCAGAGACTCAGCATCTGACGCAGCTCGTTCTCGGCAGAGCCTTTTTCTGAAAAGGCAAACTTACGTCTCCTTCTCCCACAAGGAAGCTGCCAGCCCTGAAAGCTAATGCAGGTCTGCACTATCCCCCTGCAGCGTATCTTTAGCCGCAACAGCACTGGGGATCTCTGCTTTCCCAGAGACTCAGCATCTCACAGTGCTCGTTCTCGGCAGAAACTTTTCCTGAAAAGGCAAACGTCCAGCTAATTCTTCTACAAGGAAAGTGCCAGCTCTGGTGCCAGCCCTGGAAGATCTTGCTGGTGTTCACCGTCTCCCTGCAGCCTATTTTCAGGGAAAGCAGCAGTGGGGATCTCTGCTTTCCCAGAGACTCAGCATGTCACGGTGCTCGTTCTCGGTAGAAACTTTTTCTGAAAAGGCAAACGTCTGGCTCCTTCTCCCACAGAGAAGCTGCCAGCCCTGAAAGATCTTGCTGGTCTTCACTATCCCCCTGCAGCCTATCTTTAGCCGCAACAGCACTGGGGATCTCTGCTTTCCCAGAGACTCAGCATCTCATGCTGCTCGCTCTCGGCAGAAACATTTTCTGAAAAGGCAAAAGTCCGGCTTCTTCTCCCACAAGGAAGGTTCCAGCCCTGAAAGCTCTTGCAGGTCTTCACTATCCCTCTGCTGCCTATCCACAGGCACAACAGCACTGGGGATCTCTGCTTTCCCAGAGACTCAGCATCTCACGGTGCTCGTTCTCGGCAGAAACTTTTTCTGAAAAAGCAAACGTCTGGCTCCTTCTCCTGCAAGGCAAGTGCCAGGCCTGAAAGATTTTGTGGTCTTCACCGCCCCCTGCAGCCTATCCACAGGCACAACAGCACTGGGGATCCTTTAGCCGCAGCAGCACTGGGGATCTCTGCTTTCCCAGAGACTCAGCATGTCACGGTGCTCGTTCTCGGCAGAAACTTTTTCTGAAAAGGCAAACGTCTGGTTCTTTCTCCCACAAGGAAGGTGCCAGCCCTGAAAGATCTTGCTGGTCTTCACAGTCCCCCTGCAGCTTATCTTTAGCCGCAACAGCACTGGGGATCTCTGCTTTCCCAGAGATTCAGCATGTCACGGTGCTTGTTCGCGGCAGAAACTTTTTCTGAAAAGGCAAACACCCGGCTCCTTCTCCCACAAGGAAGCTGCCAGCCCTGAAAGATCTTGCTGGGCTTAACCGTCCCCCTGCAGCCTATGCACAGGCACACCAGAGCTGGGCATCTCAGCTTTCCCAGAGACTCAGCATCTGACGCAGCTCGTTCTCGGCAGAGCCTTTTTCTGAAAAGGCAAACGGCCGGCTCCTTCTCCCACAAGGAAGCTGCCAGCCCTGAAAGCTCTTGCAGGTCTGCACTATCCCCCTGCAGCGTATGTTTAGGCGCAAGAGCACTGGGGATCTCTGCTTTCCCAGAGACTCAGCATGTCACGGTGCTTGTTCTCGGCAGAAACGTTTTCTGAAAAGGCAAACGTCCGGCTCCTTCTCCCACAAGGAAGCTGCCAGCCCTGAAAGATCTTGCTGGGCTTAACCGTCCCCCTGCAGCCTATCTTTAGGCGCAAGAGTACTGGGGATCTCTGCTTTCCCAGAGACTCAGCATCTCACTGTGCTTGTTCTCGGCAGAAACGTTTTCTGAAAAGGCAAACGGCCGGCTCCTTCTCCCACAAGGAAGGTGCCAGCCCTGAAAGATATTGCTGGTCTTCAACGTCCCTCTGCAGCTTATCTTTAGGCGCAAGAGCACTGGGGATCTCTGCTTTCCCAGAGATTCAGCATGTCACGGTGCTTGTTCGCGGCAGTAACTTTTTCTGAAAAGGCAAACCCCCGGCTCCTTCTCCCACAAGGAAGCTGCCAGCCCTGAAAGCTCTTGCACGTCTGCACTATCCCTCTGCAGCCTATCTTTAGCTGCAACAGCACTGGGGATCTCTGCTTTCCCAGAGACTCAGCATGTCACGGTGCGTGTTCTCCGCAGAACCTTTTTCTGAAAAGGCAAACGGCCGGCTCCTTCTCCCACAAGGAAGGTGCCAGCCCTGAAAGATCTTGCTGGGCTTAACCGTCCCCCTGCAGCTTATCTTTAGCCGCAACAGCACTGGAGATCTCTGCTTTCCCAGAGATTCAGCATCTCATGCTGCTCGCTCTCGGCAGAAACATTTTCTGAAAAGGCAAAAGTCCGGCTTCTTCTCCCACAAGGAAGGTTCCAGCCCTGAAAGCTCTTGCAGGTCTTCACTATCCCTCTGCTGCCTATCCACAGGCACAACAGCACTGGGGATCTCTGCTTTCCCAGAGACTCAGCATCTCACGGTGCTCGTTCTCGGCAGAAACTTTTTCTGAAAAAGCAAACGTCTGGCTCCTTCTCCTGCAAGGCAAGTGCCAGGCCTGAAAGATTTTTTGGTCTTCACCGCCCCCTGCAGCCTACCCACAGGCACAACAGCACTGGGGATCCTTTAGCCGCAGCAGCACTGGGGATCTCTGCTTTCCCAGAGACTCAGCATGTCACGGTGCTCGTTCTCGGCAGAAACTTTTTCTGAAAAGGCAAACGTCTGGTTCTTTCTCCCACAAGGAAGGTGCCAGCCCTGAAAGATCTTGCTGGTCTTCACAGTCCCCCTGCAGCTTATCTTTAGCCGCAACAGCACTGGGGATCTCTGCTTTCCCAGAGATTCAGCATGTCACGGTGCTTGTTCGCGGCAGAAACTTTTTCTGAAAAGGCAAACACCCGGCTCCTTCTCCCACAAGGAAGCTGCCAGCCCTGAAAGATCTTGCTGGGCTTAACCGTCCCCCTGCAGCCTATGCACAGGCACACCAGAGCTGGGCATCTCAGCTTTCCCAGAGACTCAGCATCTGACGCAGCTCGTTCTCGGCAGAGCCTTTTTCTGAAAAGGCAAACGGCCGGCTCCTTCTCCCACAAGGAAGCTGCCAGCCCTGAAAGCTCTTGCAGGTCTGCACTATCCCCCTGCAGCGTATGTTTAGGCGCAAGAGCACTGGGGATCTCTGCTTTCCCAGAGACTCAGCATGTCACGGTGCTTGTTCTCGGCAGAAACGTTTTCTGAAAAGGCAAACGTCCGGCTCCTTCTCCCACAAGGAAGCTGCCAGCCCTGAAAGATCTTGCTGGGCTTAACCGTCCCCCTGCAGCCTATCTTTAGGCGCAAGAGTACTGGGGATCTCTGCTTTCCCAGAGACTCAGCATCTCACTGTGCTTGTTCTCGGCAGAAACTTTTTCTGAAAAGGCAAACGGCCGGCTCCTTCTCCCACAAGGAAGGTGCCAGCCCTGAAAGATATTGCTGGTCTTCAACGTCCCTCTGCAGCTTATCTTTAGGCGCAAGAGCACTGGGGATCTCTGCTTTCCCAGAGATTCAGCATGTCACGGTGCTTGTTCGCGGCAGTAACTTTTTCTGAAAAGGCAAACACCCGGCTCCTTCTCCCACAAGGAAGCTGCCAGCCCTGAAAGCTCTTGCACGTCTGCACTATCCCTCTGCAGCCTATCTTTAGCTGCAACAGCACTGGGGATCTCTGCTTTCCCAGAGACTCAGCATGTCACGGTGCGTGTTCTCCGCAGAACCTTTTTCTGAAAAGGCAAACGGCCGGCTCCTTCTCCCACAAGGAAGCTGCCAGCCCTGAAAGATCTTGCTGGGCTTAACCGTCCCCCTGCAGCTTATCTTTAGCCGCAACAGCACTGGAGATCTCTGCTTTCCCAGAGACTCAGCATCTCATGCTGCTCGCTCTCGGCAGAAACATTTTCTGAAAAGGCAAAAGTCCGGCTTCTTCTCCCACAAGGAAGGTTCCAGCCCTGAAAGCTCTTGCAGGTCTTCACTATCCCTCTGCTGCCTATCCACAGGCACAACAGCACTGGGGATCTCTGCTTTCCCAGAGACTCAGCATCTCACGGTGCTCGTTCTCGGCAGAAACTTTTTCTGAAAAAGCAAACGTCTGGCTCCTTCTCCTGCAAGGCAAGTGCCAGGCCTGAAAGATTTTTTGGTCTTCACCGCCCCCTGCAGCCTACCCACAGGCACAACAGCACTGGGGATCCTTTAGCCGCAGCAGCACTGGGGATCTCTGCTTTCCCAGAGACTCAGCATGTCACGGTGCTCGTTCTCGGCAGAAACTTTTTCTGAAAAGGCAAACGTCTGGTTCTTTCTCCCACAAGGAAGGTGCCAGCCCTGAAAGATCTTGCTGGTCTTCACAGTCCCCCTGCAGCTTATCTTTAGCCGCAACAGCACTGGGGATCTCTGCTTTCCCAGAGATTCAGCATGTCACGGTGCTTGTTCGCGGCAGAAACTTTTTCTGAAAAGGCAAACACCCGGCTCCTTCTCCCACAAGGAAGCTGCCAGCCCTGAAAGATCTTGCTGGGCTTAACCGTCCCCCTGCAGCCTATGCACAGGCACACCAGAGCTGGGCATCTCAGCTTTCCCAGAGACTCAGCATCTGACGCAGCTCGTTCTCGGCAGAGCCTTTTTCTGAAAAGGCAAACGTCCGGCTCCTTCTCCCACAAGGAAGCTGCCAGCCCTGAAAGCTCTTGCAGGTCTGCACTATCCCCCTGCAGCGTATGTTTAGGCGCAAGAGCACTGGGGATCTCTGCTTTCCCAGAGACTCAGCATCTCACGGTGCTTGTTCTCGGCAGAAGCTTTTTCTGAAAAGGCAAACTTACGGCTCCTTCTCCCACAAGGAAGCTGCCAGCCCTGAAAGATCTTGCTGGGCTTAACCATCCCCCTGCAGCCTATCTTTAGGCGCAAGAGTACTGGGGATCTCTGCTTTCCCAGAGACTCAGCATCTCACTGTGCTTGTTCTCGGCAGAAACGTTTTCTGAAAAGGCAAACGGCCGGCTCCTTCTCCCACAAGGAAGGTGCCAGCCCTGAAAGATATTGCTGGTCTTCAACGTCCCTCTGCAGCTTATCTTTAGGCGCAAGAGCACTGGGGATCTCTGCTTTCCCAGAGATTCAGCATGTCACGGTGCTTGTTCGCGGCAGTAACTTTTTCTGAAAAGGCAAACACCCGGCTCCTTCTCCCACAAGGAAGCTGCCAGCCCTGAAAGCTCTTGCACGTCTGCACTATCCCTCTGCAGCCTATCTTTAGCTGCAACAGCACTGGGGATCTCTGCTTTCCCAGAGACTCAGCATGTCACGGTGCGTGTTCTCCGCAGAACCTTTTTCTGAAAAGGCAAACGGCCGGCTCCTTCTCCCACAAGGAAGGTGCCAGCCCTGAAAGATCTTGCTGGGCTTAACCGTCCCCCTGCAGCTTATCTTTAGCCGCAACAGCACTGGAGATCTCTGCTTTCCCAGAGACTCAGCATCTCATGCTGCTCGCTCTCGGCAGAAACATTTTCTGAAAAGGCAAAAGTCCGGCTTCTTCTCCCACAAGGAAGGTTCCAGCCCTGAAAGCTCTTGCAGGTCTTCACTATCCCTCTGCTGCCTATCCACAGGCACAACAGCACTGGGGATCTCTGCTTTCCCAGAGACTCAGCATCTCACGGTGCTCGTTCTCGGCAGAAACTTTTTCTGAAAAAGCAAACGTCTGGCTCCTTCTCCTGCAAGGCAAGTGCCAGGCCTGAAAGATTTTTTGGTCTTCACCGCCCCCTGCAGCCTACCCACAGGCACAACAGCACTGGGGATCCTTTAGCCGCAGCAGCACTGGGGATCTCTGCTTTCCCAGAGACTCAGCATGTCACGGTGCTCGTTCTCGGCAGAAACTTTTTCTGAAAAGGCAAACGTCTGGTTCTTTCTCCCACAAGGAAGGTGCCAGCCCTGAAAGATCTTGCTGGTCTTCACAGTCCCCCTGCAGCTTATCTTTAGCCGCAACAGCACTGGGGATCTCTGCTTTCCCAGAGACTCAGCATGTCACGGTGCTTGTTCGCGGCAGAAACTTTTTCTGAAAAGGCAAACACCCGGCTCCTTCTCCCACAAGGAAGCTGCCAGCCCTGAAAGATCTTGCTGGGCTTAACCGTCCCCCTGCAGCCTATGCACAGGCACACCAGAGCTGGGCATCTCAGCTTTCCCAGAGACTCAGCATCTGACGCAGCTCGTTCTCGGCAGAGCCTTTTTCTGAAAAGGCAAACGGCCGGCTCCTTCTCCCACAAGGAAGCTGCCAGCCCTGAAAGCTCTTGCAGGTCTGCACTATCCCTCTGCAGCCTATCTTTAAGCTGCAACAGCACTGGGGATCTCTGCTTTCCCAGAGACTCAGCATGTCGCGGTGCGTGTTCTCCGCAGAACCTTTTTCTGAAAAGGCAAACGGCCGGCTCCTTCTCCCACAAGGAAGCTGCCAGCCCTGAAAGATCTTGCTGGGCTTAACCGTCCCCCTGCAGCTTATCTTTAGCCGCAACAGCACTGGAGATCTCTGCTTTCCCAGAGATTCAGCATGTCACGGTGCTTGTTCGCGGCAGAAACTTTTTCTAAAAAGGCAAACACTCGGCTCCTTCTCCCACAAGGAAGCTGCCAGCCCTGAAAGATCTTGCTGGGCTTAACCGTCCCCCTGCAGCCTATGCACAGGCACACCAGAGCTGGGCATCTCAGCTTTCCCAGAGACTCAGCATCTGACGCAGCTCGTTCTCGGCAGAGCCTTTTTCTGAAAAGGCAAACTTACGTCTCCTTCTCCCACAAGGAAGCTGCCAGCCCTGAAAGCTAATGCAGGTCTGCACTATCCCCCTGCAGCGTATCTTTAGCCGCAACAGCACTGGGGATCTCTGCTTTCCCAGAGACTCAGCATCTCACAGTGCTCGTTCTCGGCAGAAACTTTTCCTGAAAAGGCAAACGTCCAGCTAATTCTTCTACAAGGAAAGTGCCAGCTCTGGTGCCAGCCCTGGAAGATCTTGCTGGTGTTCACCGTCTCCCTGCAGCCTATCTTCAGGGAAAGCAGCAGTGGGGATCTCTGCTTTCCCAGAGACTCAGCATGTCACGGTGCGTGTTCTCGGTAGAAACTTTTTCTGAAAAGGCAAACGTCTGGCTCCTTCTCCCACAGAGAAGCTGCCAGCCCTGAAAGATCTTGCTGGTCTTCACTATCCCCCTGCAGCCTATCTTTAGCCGCAACAGCACTGGGGATCTCTGCTTTCCCAGAGACTCAGCATCTCATGCTGCTCGCTCTCGGCAGAAACATTTTCTGAAAAGGCAAAAGTCCGGCTTCTTCTCCCACAAGGAAGGTTCCAGCCCTGAAAGCTCTTGCAGGTCTTCACTATCCCTCTGCTGCCTATCCACAGGCACAACAGCACTGGGGATCTCTGCTTTCCCAGAGACTCAGCATCTCACGGTGCTCGTTCTCGGCAGAAACTTTTTCTGAAAAAGCAAACGTCTGGCTCCTTCTCCTGCAAGGCAAGTGCCAGGCCTGAAAGATTTTGTGGTCTTCACCGCCCCCTGCAGCCTATCCACAGGCACAACAGCACTGGGGATCCTTTAGCCGCAGCAGCACTGGGGATCTCTGCTTTCCCAGAGACTCAGCATGTCACGGTGCTCGTTCTCGGCAGAAACTTTTTCTGAAAAGGCAAACGTCTGGTTCTTTCTCCCACAAGGAAGGTGCCAGCCCTGAAAGATCTTGCTGGTCTTCACAGTCCCCCTGCAGCTTATCTTTAGCCGCAACAGCACTGGGGATCTCTGCTTTCCCAGAGATTCAGCATGTCACGGTGCTTGTTCGCGGCAGAAACTTTTTCTGAAAAGGCAAACACCCGGCTCCTTCTCCCACAAGGAAGCTGCCAGCCCTGAAAGATCTTGCTGGGCTTAACCGTCCCCCTGCAGCCTATGCACAGGCACACCAGAGCTGGGCATCTCAGCTTTCCCAGAGACTCAGCATCTGACGCAGCTCGTTCTCGGCAGAGCCTTTTTCTGAAAAGGCAAACGGCCGGCTCCTTCTCCCACAAGGAAGCTGCCAGCCCTGAAAGCTCTTGCAGGTCTGCACTATCCCCCTGCAGCGTATGTTTAGGCGCAAGAGCACTGGGGATCTCTGCTTTCCCAGAGACTCAGCATCTCACGGTGCTTGTTCTCGGCAGAAGCTTTTTCTGAAAAGGCAAACTTACGGCTCCTTCTCCCACAAGGAAGCTGCCAGCCCTGAAAGATCTTGCTGGGCTTAACCGTCCCCCTGCAGCCTATCTTTAGGCGCAAGAGTACTGGGGATCTCTGCTTTCCCAGAGACTCAGCATCTCACTGTGCTTGTTCTCGGCAGAAACGTTTTCTGAAAAGGCAAACGGCCGGCTCCTTCTCCCACAAGGAAGGTGCCAGCCCTGAAAGATATTGCTGGTCTTCAACGTCCCTCTGCAGCTTATCTTTAGGCGCAAGAGCACTGGGGATCTCTGCTTTCCCAGAGATTCAGCATGTCACGGTGCTTGTTCGCGGCAGTAACTTTTTCTGAAAAGGCAAACACCCGGCTCCTTCTCCCACAAGGAAGCTGCCAGCCCTGAAAGCTCTTGCACGTCTGCACTATCCCTCTGCAGCCTATCTTTAGCTGCAACAGCACTGGGGATCTCTGCTTTCCCAGAGACTCAGCATGTCACGGTGCGTGTTCTCCGCAGAACCTTTTTCTGAAAAGGCAAACGGCCGGCTCCTTCTCCCACAAGGAAGGTGCCAGCCCTGAAAGATCTTGCTGGGCTTAACCGTCCCCCTGCAGCTTATCTTTAGCCGCAACAGCACTGGAGATCTCTGCTTTCCCAGAGACTCAGCATCTCATGCTGCTCGCTCTCGGCAGAAACATTTTCTGAAAAGGCAAAAGTCCGGCTTCTTCTCCCACAAGGAAGGTTCCAGCCCTGAAAGCTCTTGCAGGTCTTCACTATCCCTCTGCTGCCTATCCACAGGCACAACAGCACTGGGGATCTCTGCTTTCCCAGAGACTCAGCATCTCACGGTGCTCGTTCTCGGCAGAAACTTTTTCTGAAAAAGCAAACGTCTGGCTCCTTCTCCTGCAAGGCAAGTGCCAGGCCTGAAAGATTTTTTGGTCTTCACCGCCCCCTGCAGCCTACCCACAGGCACAACAGCACTGGGGATCCTTTAGCCGCAGCAGCACTGGGGATCTCTGCTTTCCCAGAGACTCAGCATGTCACGGTGCTCGTTCTCGGCAGAAACTTTTTCTGAAAAGGCAAACGTCTGGTTCTTTCTCCCACAAGGAAGGTGCCAGCCCTGAAAGATCTTGCTGGTCTTCACAGTCCCCCTGCAGCTTATCTTTAGCCGCAACAGCACTGGGGATCTCTGCTTTCCCAGAGACTCAGCATGTCACGGTGCTTGTTCGCGGCAGAAACTTTTTCTGAAAAGGCAAACACCCGGCTCCTTCTCCCACAAGGAAGCTGCCAGCCCTGAAAGATCTTGCTGGGCTTAACCGTCCCCCTGCAGCCTATGCACAGGCACACCAGAGCTGGGCATCTCAGCTTTCCCAGAGACTCAGCATCTGACGCAGCTCGTTCTCGGCAGAGCCTTTTTCTGAAAAGGCAAACGGCCGGCTCCTTCTCCCACAAGGAAGCTGCCAGCCCTGAAAGCTCTTGCAGGTCTGCACTATCCCTCTGCAGCCTATCTTTAAGCTGCAACAGCACTGGGGATCTCTGCTTTCCCAGAGACTCAGCATGTCGCGGTGCGTGTTCTCCGCAGAACCTTTTTCTGAAAAGGCAAACGGCCGGCTCCTTCTCCCACAAGGAAGCTGCCAGCCCTGAAAGATCTTGCTGGGCTTAACCGTCCCCCTGCAGCTTATCTTTAGCCGCAACAGCACTGGAGATCTCTGCTTTCCCAGAGATTCAGCATGTCACGGTGCTTGTTCGCGGCAGAAACTTTTTCTAAAAAGGCAAACACTCGGCTCCTTCTCCCACAAGGAAGCTGCCAGCCCTGAAAGATCTTGCTGGGCTTAACCGTCCCCCTGCAGCCTATGCACAGGCACACCAGAGCTGGGCATCTCAGCTTTCCCAGAGACTCAGCATCTGACGCAGCTCGTTCTCGGCAGAGCCTTTTTCTGAAAAGGCAAACTTACGTCTCCTTCTCCCACAAGGAAGCTGCCAGCCCTGAAAGCTAATGCAGGTCTGCACTATCCCCCTGCAGCGTATCTTTAGCCGCAACAGCACTGGGGATCTCTGCTTTCCCAGAGACTCAGCATCTCACAGTGCTCGTTCTCGGCAGAAACTTTTCCTGAAAAGGCAAACGTCCAGCTAATTCTTCTACAAGGAAAGTGCCAGCTCTGGTGCCAGCCCTGGAAGATCTTGCTGGTGTTCACCGTCTCCCTGCAGCCTATCTTCAGGGAAAGCAGCAGTGGGGATCTCTGCTTTCCCAGAGACTCAGCATGTCACGGTGCGTGTTCTCGGTAGAAACTTTTTCTGAAAAGGCAAA
The DNA here is from genome assembly GCF_929443795.1 of Astur gentilis. Classification (NCBI taxonomy): domain Eukaryota; kingdom Metazoa; phylum Chordata; class Aves; order Accipitriformes; family Accipitridae; genus Astur; species Astur gentilis. The sequence continues at coordinate 77,049 of NW_026061111.1, read as the reverse complement.
CGTCTGGCTCCTTCTCCCACAGAGAAGCTGCCAGCCCTGAAAGATCTTGCTGGTCTTCACTATCCCCCTGCAGCCTATCTTTAGCCGCAACAGCACTGGGGATCTCTGCTTTCCCAGAGACTCAGCATCTCATGCTGCTCGCTCTCGGCAGAAACATTTTCTGAAAAGGCAAAAGTCCGGCTTCTTCTCCCACAAGGAAGGTTCCAGCCCTGAAAGCTCTTGCAGGTCTTCACTATCCCTCTGCTGCCTATCCACAGGCACAACAGCACTGGGGATCTCTGCTTTCCCAGAGACTCAGCATCTCACGGTGCTCGTTCTCGGCAGAAACTTTTTCTGAAAAAGCAAACGTCTGGCTCCTTCTCCTGCAAGGCAAGTGCCAGGCCTGAAAGATTTTGTGGTCTTCACCGCCCCCTGCAGCCTATCCACAGGCACAACAGCACTGGGGATCCTTTAGCCGCAGCAGCACTGGGGATCTCTGCTTTCCCAGAGACTCAGCATGTCACGGTGCTCGTTCTCGGCAGAAACTTTTTCTGAAAAGGCAAACGTCTGGTTCTTTCTCCCACAAGGAAGGTGCCAGCCCTGAAAGATCTTGCTGGTCTTCACAGTCCCCCTGCAGCTTATCTTTAGCCGCAACAGCACTGGGGATCTCTGCTTTCCCAGAGATTCAGCATGTCACGGTGCTTGTTCGCGGCAGAAACTTTTTCTGAAAAGGCAAACACCCGGCTCCTTCTCCCACAAGGAAGCTGCCAGCCCTGAAAGATCTTGCTGGGCTTAACCGTCCCCCTGCAGCCTATGCACAGGCACACCAGAGCTGGGCATCTCAGCTTTCCCAGAGACTCAGCATCTGACGCAGCTCGTTCTCGGCAGAGCCTTTTTCTGAAAAGGCAAACGGCCGGCTCCTTCTCCCACAAGGAAGCTGCCAGCCCTGAAAGCTCTTGCAGGTCTGCACTATCCCCCTGCAGCGTATGTTTAGGCGCAAGAGCACTGGGGATCTCTGCTTTCCCAGAGACTCAGCATCTCACGGTGCTTGTTCTCGGCAGAAGCTTTTTCTGAAAAGGCAAACTTACGGCTCCTTCTCCCACAAGGAAGCTGCCAGCCCTGAAAGATCTTGCTGGGCTTAACCGTCCCCCTGCAGCCTATCTTTAGGCGCAAGAGTACTGGGGATCTCTGCTTTCCCAGAGACTCAGCATCTCACTGTGCTTGTTCTCGGCAGAAACGTTTTCTGAAAAGGCAAACGGCCGGCTCCTTCTCCCACAAGGAAGGTGCCAGCCCTGAAAGATATTGCTGGTCTTCAACGTCCCTCTGCAGCTTATCTTTAGGCGCAAGAGCACTGGGGATCTCTGCTTTCCCAGAGATTCAGCATGTCACGGTGCTTGTTCGCGGCAGTAACTTTTTCTGAAAAGGCAAACACCCGGCTCCTTCTCCCACAAGGAAGCTGCCAGCCCTGAAAGCTCTTGCACGTCTGCACTATCCCTCTGCAGCCTATCTTTAGCTGCAACAGCACTGGGGATCTCTGCTTTCCCAGAGACTCAGCATGTCACGGTGCGTGTTCTCCGCAGAACCTTTTTCTGAAAAGGCAAACGGCCGGCTCCTTCTCCCACAAGGAAGGTGCCAGCCCTGAAAGATCTTGCTGGGCTTAACCGTCCCCCTGCAGCTTATCTTTAGCCGCAACAGCACTGGAGATCTCTGCTTTCCCAGAGACTCAGCATCTCATGCTGCTCGCTCTCGGCAGAAACATTTTCTGAAAAGGCAAAAGTCCGGCTTCTTCTCCCACAAGGAAGGTTCCAGCCCTGAAAGCTCTTGCAGGTCTTCACTATCCCTCTGCTGCCTATCCACAGGCACAACAGCACTGGGGATCTCTGCTTTCCCAGAGACTCAGCATCTCACGGTGCTCGTTCTCGGCAGAAACTTTTTCTGAAAAAGCAAACGTCTGGCTCCTTCTCCTGCAAGGCAAGTGCCAGGCCTGAAAGATTTTTTGGTCTTCACCGCCCCCTGCAGCCTACCCACAGGCACAACAGCACTGGGGATCCTTTAGCCGCAGCAGCACTGGGGATCTCTGCTTTCCCAGAGACTCAGCATGTCACGGTGCTCGTTCTCGGCAGAAACTTTTTCTGAAAAGGCAAACGTCTGGTTCTTTCTCCCACAAGGAAGGTGCCAGCCCTGAAAGATCTTGCTGGTCTTCACAGTCCCCCTGCAGCTTATCTTTAGCCGCAACAGCACTGGGGATCTCTGCTTTCCCAGAGACTCAGCATGTCACGGTGCTTGTTCGCGGCAGAAACTTTTTCTGAAAAGGCAAACACCCGGCTCCTTCTCCCACAAGGAAGCTGCCAGCCCTGAAAGATCTTGCTGGGCTTAACCGTCCCCCTGCAGCCTATGCACAGGCACACCAGAGCTGGGCATCTCAGCTTTCCCAGAGACTCAGCATCTGACGCAGCTCGTTCTCGGCAGAGCCTTTTTCTGAAAAGGCAAACGGCCGGCTCCTTCTCCCACAAGGAAGCTGCCAGCCCTGAAAGCTCTTGCAGGTCTGCACTATCCCTCTGCAGCCTATCTTTAAGCTGCAACAGCACTGGGGATCTCTGCTTTCCCAGAGACTCAGCATGTCGCGGTGCGTGTTCTCCGCAGAACCTTTTTCTGAAAAGGCAAACGGCCGGCTCCTTCTCCCACAAGGAAGCTGCCAGCCCTGAAAGATCTTGCTGGGCTTAACCGTCCCCCTGCAGCTTATCTTTAGCCGCAACAGCACTGGAGATCTCTGCTTTCCCAGAGATTCAGCATGTCACGGTGCTTGTTCGCGGCAGAAACTTTTTCTAAAAAGGCAAACACTCGGCTCCTTCTCCCACAAGGAAGCTGCCAGCCCTGAAAGATCTTGCTGGGCTTAACCGTCCCCCTGCAGCCTATGCACAGGCACACCAGAGCTGGGCATCTCAGCTTTCCCAGAGACTCAGCATCTGACGCAGCTCGTTCTCGGCAGAGCCTTTTTCTGAAAAGGCAAACTTACGTCTCCTTCTCCCACAAGGAAGCTGCCAGCCCTGAAAGCTAATGCAGGTCTGCACTATCCCCCTGCAGCGTATCTTTAGCCGCAACAGCACTGGGGATCTCTGCTTTCCCAGAGACTCAGCATCTCACAGTGCTCGTTCTCGGCAGAAACTTTTCCTGAAAAGGCAAACGTCCAGCTAATTCTTCTACAAGGAAAGTGCCAGCTCTGGTGCCAGCCCTGGAAGATCTTGCTGGTGTTCACCGTCTCCCTGCAGCCTATCTTCAGGGAAAGCAGCAGTGGGGATCTCTGCTTTCCCAGAGACTCAGCATGTCACGGTGCGTGTTCTCGGTAGAAACTTTTTCTGAAAAGGCAAACGTCTGGCTCCTTCTCCCACAGAGAAGCTGCCAGCCCTGAAAGATCTTGCTGGTCTTCACTATCCCCCTGCAGCCTATCTTTAGCCGCAACAGCACTGGGGATCTCTGCTTTCCCAGAGACTCAGCATCTCATGCTGCTCGCTCTCGGCAGAAACATTTTCTGAAAAGGCAAAAGTCCGGCTTCTTCTCCCACAAGGAAGGTTCCAGCCCTGAAAGCTCTTGCAGGTCTTCACTATCCCTCTGCTGCCTATCCACAGGCACAACAGCACTGGGGATCTCTGCTTTCCCAGAGACTCAGCATCTCACGGTGCTCGTTCTCGGCAGAAACTTTTTCTGAAAAAGCAAACGTCTGGCTCCTTCTCCTGCAAGGCAAGTGCCAGGCCTGAAAGATTTTGTGGTCTTCACCGCCCCCTGCAGCCTATCCACAGGCACAACAGCACTGGGGATCCTTTAGCCGCAGCAGCACTGGGGATCTCTGCTTTCCCAGAGACTCAGCATGTCACGGTGCTCGTTCTCGGCAGAAACTTTTTCTGAAAAGGCAAACGTCTGGTTCTTTCTCCCACAAGGAAGGTGCCAGCCCTGAAAGATCTTGCTGGTCTTCACAGTCCCCCTGCAGCTTATCTTTAGCCGCAACAGCACTGGGGATCTCTGCTTTCCCAGAGATTCAGCATGTCACGGTGCTTGTTCGCGGCAGAAACTTTTTCTGAAAAGGCAAACACCCGGCTCCTTATCCCACAAGGAAGCTGCCAGCCCTGAAAGGTCTTGCTGGGCTTAACCGTCCCCCTGCAGCCTATGCACAGGCACACCAGAGCTGGGCATCTCAGCTTTCCCAGAGACTCAGCATCTGACGCAGCTCGTTCTCGGCAGAGCCTTTTTCTGAAAAGGCAAACGGCCGGCTCCTTCTCCCACAAGGAAGCTGCCAGCCCTGAAAGCTCTTGCAGGTCTGCACTATCCCCCTGCAGCGTATGTTTAGGCGCAAGAGCACTGGGGATCTCTGCTTTCCCAGAGACTCAGCATGTCACGGTGCTTGTTCTCGGCAGAAACGTTTTCTGAAAAGGCAAACTTACGGCTCCTTCTCCCACAAGGAAGCTGCCAGCCCTGAAAGATCTTGCTGGGCTTAACCGTCCCCCTGCAGCCTATCTTTAGGCGCAAGAGTACTGGGGATCTCTGCTTTCCCAGAGACTCAGCATGTCACTGTGCTTGTTCTCGGCAGAAACGTTTTCTGAAAAGGCAAACGGCCGGCTCCTTCTCCCACAAGGAAGGTGCCAGCCCTGAAAGATATTGCTGGTCTTCAACGTCCCTCTGCAGCTTATCTTTAGGCGCAAGAGCACTGGGGATCTCTGCTTTCCCAGAGATTCAGCATGTCACGGTGCTTGTTCGCGGCAGTAAGTTTTTCTGAAAAGGCAAACACCCGGCTCCTTCTCCCACAAGGAAGCTGCCAGCCCTGAAAGCTCTTGCACATCTGCACTATCCCTCTGCAGCCTATCTTTAGCTGCAACAGCACTGGGGATCTCTGCTTTCCCAGAGACTCAGCATGTCACGGTGCGTGTTCTCCGCAGAACCTTTTTCTGAAAAGGCAAACGGCCGGCTCCTTCTCCCACAAGGAAGCTGCCAGCCCTGAAAGATCTTGCTGGGCTTAACCGTCCCCCTGCAGCTTATCTTTAGCCGCAACAGCACTGGAGATCTCTGCTTTCCCAGAGATTCAGCATGTCACGGTGCTTGTTCGCGGCAGAAACTTTTTCTAAAAAGGCAAACACCCGGCTCCTTCTCCCACAAGGAAGCTGCCAGCCCTGAAAGACCTTGCTGGGCTTAACCGTCCCCCTGCAGCCTATGCACAGGCACACCAGAGCTGGGCATCTCAGCTTTCCCAGAGACTCAGCATCTGACGCAGCTCGTTCTCGGCAGAGCCTTTTTCTGAAAAGGCAAACTTACGTCTCCTTCTCCCACAAGGAAGCTGCCAGCCCTGAAAGCTAATGCAGGTCTGCACTATCCCCCTGCAGCGTATCTTTAGCCGCAACAGCACTGGGGATCTCTGCTTTCCCAGAGACTCAGCATCTCACAGTGCTCGTTCTCGGCAGTAACTTTTCCTGAAAAGGCAAACGTCCAGCTAATTCTTCTACAAGGAAAGTGCCAGCTCTGGTTCCAGCCCTGGAAGATCTTGCTGGTGTTCACCGTCTCCCTGCAGCCTATTTTCAGGGAAAGCAGCAGTGGGGATCTCTGCTTTCCCAGAGACTCAGCATGTCACGGTGCTCGTTCTCGGTAGAAACTTTTTCTGAAAAGGCAAACGTCTGGCTCCTTCTCCCACAGAGAAGCTGCCAGCCCTGAAAGATCTTGCTGGTCTTCACTATCCCCCTGCAGCCTATCTTTAGCCGCAACAGCACTGGGGATCTCTGCTTTCCCAGAGACTCAGCATCTCATGCTGCTCGCTCTCGGCAGAAACATTTTCTGAAAAGGCAAAAGTCCGGCTTCTTCTCCCACAAGGAAGGTTCCAGCCCTGAAAGCTCTTGCAGGTCTTCACTATCCCTCTGCTGCCTATCCACAGGCACAACAGCACTGGGGATCTCTGCTTTCCCAGAGACTCAGCATCTCACGGTGCTCGTTCTCGGCAGAAACTTTTTCTGAAAAAGCAAACGTCTGGCTCCTTCTCCTGCAAGGCAAGTGCCAGGCCTGAAAGATTTTGTGGTCTTCACCGCCCCCTGCAGCCTATCCACAGGCACAACAGCACTGGGGATCCTTTAGCCGCAGCAGCACTGGGGATCTCTGCTTTCCCAGAGACTCAGCATGTCACGGTGCTCGTTCTCGGCAGAAACTTTTTCTGAAAAGGCAAACGTCTGGTTCTTTCTCCCACAAGGAAGGTGCCAGCCCTGAAAGATCTTGCTGGTCTTCACAGTCCCCCTGCAGCTTATCTTTAGCCGCAACAGCACTGGGGATCTCTGCTTTCCCAGAGATTCAGCATGTCACGGTGCTTGTTCGCGGCAGAAACTTTTTCTGAAAAGGCAAACACCCGGCTCCTTCTCCCACAAGGAATCTGCCAGCCCTGAAAGATCTTGCTGGGCTTAACCGTCCCCCTGCAGCCTATGCACAGGCACACCAGATCTGGGCATCTCAGCTTTCCCAGAGACTCGGCATCTGACGCAGCTCGTTCTCGGCAGAGCCTTTTTCTGAAAAGGCAAACGTCCGGCTCCTTCTCCCACAAGGAAGCTGCCAGCCCTGAAAGCTCTTGCAGGTCTGCACTATTCCCCTGCAGCGTATGTTTAGGCGCAAGAGCACTGGGGATCTCTGCTTTCCCAGAGACTCAGCATGTCACGGTGCTTGTTCTCGGCAGAAACGTTTTCTGAAAAGGCAAACTTACGGCTCCTTCTCCCACAAGGAAGCTGCCAGCCCTGAAAGATCTTGCTAGGCTTAACCGTCCCCCTGCAGCCTATCTTTAGGCGCAAGAGTACTGGGGATCTCTGCTTTCCCAGAGACTCAGCATGTCACTGTGCTTGTTCTCGGCAGAAACGTTTTCTGAAAAGGCAAACGGCCGGCTCCTTCTCCCACAAGGAAGGTGCCAGCCCTGAAAGATATTGCTGGTCTTCAACGTCCCTCTGCAGCTTATCTTTAGGCGCAAGAGCACTGGGGATCTCTGCTTTCCCAGAGATTCAGCATGTCACGGTGCTTGTTCGCGGCAGTAACTTTTTCTGAAAAGGCAAACACCCGGCTCCTTCTCCCACAAGGAAGCTGCCAGCCCTGAAAGCTCTTGCACGTCTGCACTATCCCTCTGCAGCCTATCTTTAGCTGCAACAGCACTGGGGATCTCTGCTTTCCCAGAGACTCAGCATGTCGCGGTGCGTGTTCTCCGCAGAACCTTTTTCTGAAAAGGCAAACGGCCGGCTCCTTCTCCCACAAGGAAGCTGCCAGCCCTGAAAGATCTTGCTGGGCTTAACCGTCCCCCTGCAGCTTATCTTTAGCCGCAACAGCACTGGAGATCTCTGCTTTCCCAGAGACTCAGCATCTCATGCTGCTCGCTCTCGGCAGAAACATTTTCTGAAAAGGCAAAAGTCCGGCTTCTTCTCCCACAAGGAAGGTTCCAGCCCTGAAAGCTCTTGCAGGTCTTCACTATCCCTCTGCTGCCTATCCACAGGCACAACAGCACTGGGGATCTCTGCTTTCCCAGAGACTCAGCATCTCACGGTGCTCGTTCTCGGCAGAAACTTTTTCTGAAAAAGCAAACGTCTGGCTCCTTCTCCTGCAAGGCAAGTGCCAGGCCTGAAAGATTTTGTGGTCTTCACCGCCCCCTGCAGCCTACCCACAGGCACAACAGCACTGGGGATCCTTTAGCCGCAGCAGCACTGGGGATCTCTGCTTTCCCAGAGACTCAGCATGTCACGGTGCTCGTTCTCGGCAGAAACTTTTTCTGAAAAGGCAAACGTCTGGTTCTTTCTCCCACAAGGAAGGTGCCAGCCCTGAAAGATCTTGCTGGTCTTCACAGTCCCCCTGCAGCTTATCTTTAGCCGCAACAGCACTGGGGATCTCTGCTTTCCCAGAGACTCAGCATGTCACGGTGCTTGTTCGCGGCAGAAACTTTTTCTGAAAAGGCAAACACCCGGCTCCTTCTCCCACAAGGAAGCTGCCAGCCCTGAAAGATCTTGCTGGGCTTAACCGTCCCCCTGCAGCCTATGCACAGGCACACCAGAGCTGGGCATCTCAGCTTTCCCAGAGACTCAGCATCTGACGCAGCTCGTTCTCGGCAGAGCCTTTTTCTGAAAAGGCAAACGGCCGGCTCCTTCTCCCACAAGGAAGCTGCCAGCCCTGAAAGCTCTTGCAGGTCTGCACTATCCCTCTGCAGCCTATCTTTAAGCTGCAACAGCACTGGGGATCTCTGCTTTCCCAGAGACTCAGCATGTCGCGGTGCGTGTTCTCCGCAGAACCTTTTTCTGAAAAGGCAAACGGCCGGCTCCTTCTCCCACAAGGAAGCTGCCAGCCCTGAAAGATCTTGCTGGGCTTAACCGTCCCCCTGCAGCTTATCTTTAGCCGCAACAGCACTGGAGATCTCTGCTTTCCCAGAGATTCAGCATGTCACGGTGCTTGTTCGCGGCAGAAACTTTTTCTAAAAAGGCAAACACTCGGCTCCTTCTCCCACAAGGAAGCTGCCAGCCCTGAAAGATCTTGCTGGGCTTAACCGTCCCCCTGCAGCCTATGCACAGGCACACCAGAGCTGGGCATCTCAGCTTTCCCAGAGACTCAGCATCTGACGCAGCTCGTTCTCGGCAGAGCCTTTTTCTGAAAAGGCAAACTTACGTCTCCTTCTCCCACAAGGAAGCTGCCAGCCCTGAAAGCTAATGCAGGTCTGCACTATCCCCCTGCAGCGTATCTTTAGCCGCAACAGCACTGGGGATCTCTGCTTTCCCAGAGACTCAGCATCTCACAGTGCTCGTTCTCGGCAGAAACTTTTCCTGAAAAGGCAAACGTCCAGCTAATTCTTCTACAAGGAAAGTGCCAGCTCTGGTGCCAGCCCTGGAAGATCTTGCTGGTGTTCACCGTCTCCCTGCAGCCTATCTTCAGGGAAAGCAGCAGTGGGGATCTCTGCTTTCCCAGAGACTCAGCATGTCACGGTGCGTGTTCTCGGTAGAAACTTTTTCTGAAAAGGCAAACGTCTGGCTCCTTCTCCCACAGAGAAGCTGCCAGCCCTGAAAGATCTTGCTGGTCTTCACTATCCCCCTGCAGCCTATCTTTAGCCGCAACAGCACTGGGGATCTCTGCTTTCCCAGAGACTCAGCATCTCATGCTGCTCGCTCTCGGCAGAAACATTTTCTGAAAAGGCAAAAGTCCGGCTTCTTCTCCCACAAGGAAGGTTCCAGCCCTGAAAGCTCTTGCAGGTCTTCACTATCCCTCTGCTGCCTATCCACAGGCACAACAGCACTGGGGATCTCTGCTTTCCCAGAGACTCAGCATCTCACGGTGCTCGTTCTCGGCAGAAACTTTTTCTGAAAAAGCAAACGTCTGGCTCCTTCTCCTGCAAGGCAAGTGCCAGGCCTGAAAGATTTTGTGGTCTTCACCGCCCCCTGCAGCCTATCCACAGGCACAACAGCACTGGGGATCCTTTAGCCGCAGCAGCACTGGGGATCTCTGCTTTCCCAGAGACTCAGCATGTCACGGTGCTCGTTCTCGGCAGAAACTTTTTCTGAAAAGGCAAACGTCTGGTTCTTTCTCCCACAAGGAAGGTGCCAGCCCTGAAAGATCTTGCTGGTCTTCACAGTCCCCCTGCAGCTTATCTTTAGCCGCAACAGCACTGGGGATCTCTGCTTTCCCAGAGATTCAGCATGTCACGGTGCTTGTTCGCGGCAGAAACTTTTTCTGAAAAGGCAAACACCCGGCTCCTTCTCCCACAAGGAAGCTGCCAGCCCTGAAAGATCTTGCTGGGCTTAACCGTCCCCCTGCAGCCTATGCACAGGCACACCAGAGCTGGGCATCTCAGCTTTCCCAGAGACTCAGCATCTGACGCAGCTCGTTCTCGGCAGAGCCTTTTTCTGAAAAGGCAAACGGCCGGCTCCTTCTCCCACAAGGAAGCTGCCAGCCCTGAAAGCTCTTGCAGGTCTGCACTATCCCCCTGCAGCGTATGTTTAGGCGCAAGAGCACTGGGGATCTCTGCTTTCCCAGAGACTCAGCATCTCACGGTGCTTGTTCTCGGCAGAAGCTTTTTCTGAAAAGGCAAACTTACGGCTCCTTCTCCCACAAGGAAGCTGCCAGCCCTGAAAGATCTTGCTGGGCTTAACCGTCCCCCTGCAGCCTATCTTTAGGCGCAAGAGTACTGGGGATCTCTGCTTTCCCAGAGACTCAGCATCTCACTGTGCTTGTTCTCGGCAGAAACGTTTTCTGAAAAGGCAAACGGCCGGCTCCTTCTCCCACAAGGAAGGTGCCAGCCCTGAAAGATATTGCTGGTCTTCAACGTCCCTCTGCAGCTTATCTTTAGGCGCAAGAGCACTGGGGATCTCTGCTTTCCCAGAGATTCAGCATGTCACGGTGCTTGTTCGCGGCAGTAACTTTTTCTGAAAAGGCAAACACCCGGCTCCTTCTCCCACAAGGAAGCTGCCAGCCCTGAAAGCTCTTGCACGTCTGCACTATCCCTCTGCAGCCTATCTTTAGCTGCAACAGCACTGGGGATCTCTGCTTTCCCAGAGACTCAGCATGTCGCGGTGCGTGTTCTCCGCAGAACCTTTTTCTGAAAAGGCAAACGGCCGGCTCCTTCTCCCACAAGGAAGCTGCCAGCCCTGAAAGATCTTGCTGGGCTTAACCGTCCCCCTGCAGCTTATCTTTAGCCGCAACAGCACTGGAGATCTCTGCTTTCCCAGAGACTCAGCATCTCATGCTGCTCGCTCTCGGCAGAAACATTTTCTGAAAAGGCAAAAGTCCGGCTTCTTCTCCCACAAGGAAGGTTCCAGCCCTGAAAGCTCTTGCAGGTCTTCACTATCCCTCTGCTGCCTATCCACAGGCACAACAGCACTGGGGATCTCTGCTTTCCCAGAGACTCAGCATCTCACGGTGCTCGTTCTCGGCAGAAACTTTTTCTGAAAAAGCAAACGTCTGGCTCCTTCTCCTGCAAGGCAAGTGCCAGGCCTGAAAGATTTTTTGGTCTTCACCGCCCCCTGCAGCCTACCCACAGGCACAACAGCACTGGGGATCCTTTAGCCGCAGCAGCACTGGGGATCTCTGCTTTCCCAGAGACTCAGCATGTCACGGTGCTCGTTCTCGGCAGAAACTTTTTCTGAAAAGGCAAACGTCTGGTTCTTTCTCCCACAAGGAAGGTGCCAGCCCTGAAAGATCTTGCTGGTCTTCACAGTCCCCCTGCAGCTTATCTTTAGCCGCAACAGCACTGGGGATCTCTGCTTTCCCAGAGACTCAGCATGTCACGGTGCTTGTTCGCGGCAGAAACTTTTTCTGAAAAGGCAAACACCCGGCTCCTTCTCCCACAAGGAAGCTGCCAGCCCTGAAAGATCTTGCTGGGCTTAACCGTCCCCCTGCAGCCTATGCACAGGCACACCAGAGCTGGGCATCTCAGCTTTCCCAGAGACTCAGCATCTGACGCAGCTCGTTCTCGGCAGAGCCTTTTTCTGAAAAGGCAAACGGCCGGCTCCTTCTCCCACAAGGAAGCTGCCAGCCCTGAAAGCTCTTGCAGGTCTGCACTATCCCTCTGCAGCCTATCTTTAAGCTGCAACAGCACTGGGGATCTCTGCTTTCCCAGAGACTCAGCATGTCGCGGTGCGTGTTCTCCGCAGAACCTTTTTCTGAAAAGGCAAACGGCCGGCTCCTTCTCCCACAAGGAAGCTGCCAGCCCTGAAAGATCTTGCTGGGCTTAACCGTCCCCCTGCAGCTTATCTTTAGCCGCAACAGCACTGGAGATCTCTGCTTTCCCAGAGATTCAGCATGTCACGGTGCTTGTTCGCGGCAGAAACTTTTTCTAAAAAGGCAAACACTCGGCTCCTTCTCCCACAAGGAAGCTGCCAGCCCTGAAAGATCTTGCTGGGCTTAACCGTCCCCCTGCAGCCTATGCACAGGCACACCAGAGCTGGGCATCTCAGCTTTCCCAGAGACTCAGCATCTGACGCAGCTCGTTCTCGGCAGAGCCTTTTTCTGAAAAGGCAAACTTACGTCTCCTTCTCCCACAAGGAAGCTGCCAGCCCTGAAAGCTAATGCAGGTCTGCACTATCCCCCTGCAGCGTATCTTTAGCCGCAACAGCACTGGGGATCTCTGCTTTCCCAGAGACTCAGCATCTCACAGTGCTCGTTCTCGGCAGAAACTTTTCCTGAAAAGGCAAACGTCCAGCTAATTCTTCTACAAGGAAAGTGCCAGCTCTGGTGCCAGCCCTGGAAGATCTTGCTGGTGTTCACCGTCTCCCTGCAGCCTATCTTCAGGGAAAGCAGCAGTGGGGATCTCTGCTTTCCCAGAGACTCAGCATGTCACGGTGCGTGTTCTCGGTAGAAACTTTTTCTGAAAAGGCAAACGTCTGGCTCCTTCTCCCACAGAGAAGCTGCCAGCCCTGAAAGATCTTGCTGGTCTTCACTATCCCCCTGCAGCCTATCTTTAGCCGCAACAGCACTGGGGATCTCTGCTTTCCCAGAGACTCAGCATCTCATGCTGCTCGCTCTCGGCAGAAACATTTTCTGAAAAGGCAAAAGTCCGGCTTCTTCTCCCACAAGGAAGGTTCCAGCCCTGAAAGCTCTTGCAGGTCTTCACTATCCCTCTGCTGCCTATCCACAGGCACAACAGCACTGGGGATCTCTGCTTTCCCAGAGACTCAGCATCTCACGGTGCTCGTTCTCGGCAGAAACTTTTTCTGAAAAAGCAAACGTCTGGCTCCTTCTCCTGCAAGGCAAGTGCCAGGCCTGAAAGATTTTGTGGTCTTCACCGCCCCCTGCAGCCTATCCACAGGCACAACAGCACTGGGGATCCTTTAGCCGCAGCAGCACTGGGGATCTCTGCTTTCCCAGAGACTCAGCATGTCACGGTGCTCGTTCTCGGCAGAAACTTTTTCTGAAAAGGCAAACGTCTGGTTCTTTCTCCCACAAGGAAGGTGCCAGCCCTGAAAGATCTTGCTGGTCTTCACAGTCCCCCTGCAGCTTATCTTTAGCCGCAACAGCACTGGGGATCTCTGCTTTCCCAGAGATTCAGCATGTCACGGTGCTTGTTCGCGGCAGAAACTTTTTCTGAAAAGGCAAACACCCGGCTCCTTCTCCCACAAGGAAGCTGCCAGCCCTGAAAGATCTTGCTGGGCTTAACCGTCCCCCTGCAGCCTATGCACAGGCACACCAGAGCTGGGCATCTCAGCTTTCCCAGAGACTCAGCATCTGACGCAGCTCGTTCTCGGCAGAGCCTTTTTCTGAAAAGGCAAACGTCCGGCTCCTTCTCCCACAAGGAAGCTGCCAGCCCTGAAAGCTCTTGCAGGTCTGCACTATCCCCCTGCAGCGTATGTTTAGGCGCAAGAGCACTGGGGATCTCTGCTTTCCCAGAGACTCAGCATCTCACGGTGCTTGTTCTCGGCAGAAGCTTTTTCTGAAAAGGCAAACTTACGGCTCCTTCTCCCACAAGGAAGCTGCCAGCCCTGAAAGATCTTGCTGGGCTTAACCGTCCCCCTGCAGCCTATCTTTAGGCGCAAGAGTACTGGGGATCTCTGCTTTCCCAGAGACTCAGCATCTCACTGTGCTTGTTCTCGGCAGAAACGTTTTCTGAAAAGGCAAACGGCCGGCTCCTTCTCCCACAAGGAAGGTGCCAGCCCTGAAAGATATTGCTGGTCTTCAACGTCCCTCTGCAGCTTATCTTTAGGCGCAAGAGCACTGGGGATCTCTGCTTTCCCAGAGATTCAGCATGTCACGGTGCTTGTTCGCGGCAGTAACTTTTTCTGAAAAGGCAAACACCCGGCTCCTTCTCCCACAAGGAAGCTGCCAGCCCTGAAAGCTCTTGCACGTCTGCACTATCCCTCTGCAGCCTATCTTTAGCTGCAACAGCACTGGGGATCTCTGCTTTCCCAGAGACTCAGCATGTCACGGTGCGTGTTCTCCGCAGAACCTTTTTCTGAAAAGGCAAACGGCCGGCTCCTTCTCCCACAAGGAAGGTGCCAGCCCTGAAAGATCTTGCTGGGCTTAACCGTCCCCCTGCAGCTTATCTTTAGCCGCAACAGCACTGGAGATCTCTGCTTTCCCAGAGACTCAGCATCTCATGCTGCTCGCTCTCGGCAGAAACATTTTCTGAAAAGGCAAAAGTCCGGCTTCTTCTCCCACAAGGAAGGTTCCAGCCCTGAAAGCTCTTGCAGGTCTTCACTATCCCTCTGCTGCCTATCCACAGGCACAACAGCACTGGGGATCTCTGCTTTCCCAGAGACTCAGCATCTCACGGTGCTCGTTCTCGGCAGAAACTTTTTCTGAAAAAGCAAACGTCTGGCTCCTTCTCCTGCAAGGCAAGTGCCAGGCCTGAAAGATTTTTTGGTCTTCACCGCCCCCTGCAGCCTACCCACAGGCACAACAGCACTGGGGATCCTTTAGCCGCAGCAGCACTGGGGATCTCTGCTTTCCCAGAGACTCAGCATGTCACGGTGCTCGTTCTCGGCAGAAACTTTTTCTGAAAAGGCAAACGTCTGGTTCTTTCTCCCACAAGGAAGGTGCCAGCCCTGAAAGATCTTGCTGGTCTTCACAGTCCCCCTGCAGCTTATCTTTAGCCGCAACAGCACTGGGGATCTCTGCTTTCCCAGAGACTCAGCATGTCACGGTGCTTGTTCGCGGCAGAAACTTTTTCTGAAAAGGCAAACACCCGGCTCCTTCTCCCACAAGGAAGCTGCCAGCCCTGAAAGATCTTGCTGGGCTTAACCGTCCCCCTGCAGCCTATGCACAGGCACACCAGAGCTGGGCATCTCAGCTTTCCCAGAGACTCAGCATCTGACGCAGCTCGTTCTCGGCAGAGCCTTTTTCTGAAAAGGCAAACGGCCGGCTCCTTCTCCCACAAGGAAGCTGCCAGCCCTGAAAGCTCTTGCAGGTCTGCACTATCCCTCTGCAGCCTATCTTTAAGCTGCAACAGCACTGGGGATCTCTGCTTTCCCAGAGACTCAGCATGTCGCGGTGCGTGTTCTCCGCAGAACCTTTTTCTGAAAAGGCAAACGGCCGGCTCCTTCTCCCACAAGGAAGCTGCCAGCCCTGAAAGATCTTGCTGGGCTTAACCGTCCCCCTGCAGCTTATCTTTAGCCGCAACAGCACTGGAGATCTCTGCTTTCCCAGAGATTCAGCATGTCACGGTGCTTGTTCGCGGCAGAAACTTTTTCTAAAAAGGCAAACACTCGGCTCCTTCTCCCACAAGGAAGCTGCCAGCCCTGAAAGATCTTGCTGGGCTTAACCGTCCCCCTGCAGCCTATGCACAGGCACACCAGAGCTGGGCATCTCAGCTTTCCCAGAGACTCAGCATCTGACGCAGCTCGTTCTCGGCAGAGCCTTTTTCTGAAAAGGCAAACTTACGTCTCCTTCTCCCACAAGGAAGCTGCCAGCCCTGAAAGCTAATGCAGGTCTGCACTATCCCCCTGCAGCGTATCTTTAGCCGCAACAGCACTGGGGATCTCTGCTTTCCCAGAGACTCAGCATCTCACAGTGCTCGTTCTCGGCAGAAACTTTTCCTGAAAAGGCAAACGTCCAGCTAATTCTTCTACAAGGAAAGTGCCAGCTCTGGTGCCAGCCCTGGAAGATCTTGCTGGTGTTCACCGTCTCCCTGCAGCCTATCTTCAGGGAAAGCAGCAGTGGGGATCTCTGCTTTCCCAGAGACTCAGCATGTCACGGTGCGTGTTCTCGGTAGAAACTTTTTCTGAAAAGGCAAACGTCTGGCTCCTTCTCCCACAGAGAAGCTGCCAGCCCTGAAAGATCTTGCTGGTCTTCACTATCCCCCTGCAGCCTATCTTTAGCCGCAACAGCACTGGGGATCTCTGCTTTCCCAGAGACTCAGCATCTCATGCTGCTCGCTCTCGGCAGAAACATTTTCTGAAAAGGCAAAAGTCCGGCTTCTTCTCCCACAAGGAAGGTTCCAGCCCTGAAAGCTCTTGCAGGTCTTCACTATCCCTCTGCTGCCTATCCACAGGCACAACAGCACTGGGGATCTCTGCTTTCCCAGAGACTCAGCATCTCACGGTGCTCGTTCTCGGCAGAAACTTTTTCTGAAAAAGCAAACGTCTGGCTCCTTCTCCTGCAAGGCAAGTGCCAGGCCTGAAAGATTTTGTGGTCTTCACCGCCCCCTGCAGCCTATCCACAGGCACAACAGCACTGGGGATCCTTTAGCCGCAGCAGCACTGGGGATCTCTGCTTTCCCAGAGACTCAGCATGTCACGGTGCTCGTTCTCGGCAGAAACTTTTTCTGAAAAGGCAAACGTCTGGTTCTTTCTCCCACAAGGAAGGTGCCAGCCCTGAAAGATCTTGCTGGTCTTCACAGTCCCCCTGCAGCTTATCTTTAGCCGCAACAGCACTGGGGATCTCTGCTTTCCCAGAGATTCAGCATGTCACGGTGCTTGTTCGCGGCAGAAACTTTTTCTGAAAAGGCAAACACCCGGCTCCTTATCCCACAAGGAAGCTGCCAGCCCTGAAAGGTCTTGCTGGGCTTAACCGTCCCCCTGCAGCCTATGCACAGGCACACCAGAGCTGGGCATCTCAGCTTTCCCAGAGACTCAGCATCTGACGCAGCTCGTTCTCGGCAGAGCCTTTTTCTGAAAAGGCAAACGGCCGGCTCCTTCTCCCACAAGGAAGCTGCCAGCCCTGAAAGCTCTTGCAGGTCTGCACTATCCCCCTGCAGCGTATGTTTAGGCGCAAGAGCACTGGGGATCTCTGCTTTCCCAGAGACTCAGCATGTCACGGTGCTTGTTCTCGGCAGAAACGTTTTCTGAAAAGGCAAACTTACGGCTCCTTCTCCCACAAGGAAGCTGCCAGCCCTGAAAGATCTTGCTGGGCTTAACCGTCCCCCTGCAGCCTATCTTTAGGCGCAAGAGTACTGGGGATCTCTGCTTTCCCAGAGACTCAGCATGTCACTGTGCTTGTTCTCGGCAGAAACGTTTTCTGAAAAGGCAAACGGCCGGCTCCTTCTCCCACAAGGAAGGTGCCAGCCCTGAAAGATATTGCTGGTCTTCAACGTCCCTCTGCAGCTTATCTTTAGGCGCAAGAGCACTGGGGATCTCTGCTTTCCCAGAGATTCAGCATGTCACGGTGCTTGTTCGCGGCAGTAAGTTTTTCTGAAAAGGCAAACACCCGGCTCCTTCTCCCACAAGGAAGCTGCCAGCCCTGAAAGCTCTTGCACATCTGCACTATCCCTCTGCAGCCTATCTTTAGCTGCAACAGCACTGGGGATCTCTGCTTTCCCAGAGACTCAGCATGTCACGGTGCGTGTTCTCCGCAGAACCTTTTTCTGAAAAGGCAAACGGCCGGCTCCTTCTCCCACAAGGAAGCTGCCAGCCCTGAAAGATCTTGCTGGGCTTAACCGTCCCCCTGCAGCTTATCTTTAGCCGCAACAGCACTGGAGATCTCTGCTTTCCCAGAGATTCAGCATGTCACGGTGCTTGTTCGCGGCAGAAACTTTTTCTAAAAAGGCAAACACCCGGCTCCTTCTCCCACAAGGAAGCTGCCAGCCCTGAAAGACCTTGCTGGGCTTAACCGTCCCCCTGCAGCCTATGCACAGGCACACCAGAGCTGGGCATCTCAGCTTTCCCAGAGACTCAGCATCTGACGCAGCTCGTTCTCGGCAGAGCCTTTTTCTGAAAAGGCAAACTTACGTCTCCTTCTCCCACAAGGAAGCTGCCAGCCCTGAAAGCTAATGCAGGTCTGCACTATCCCCCTGCAGCGTATCTTTAGCCGCAACAGCACTGGGGATCTCTGCTTTCCCAGAGACTCAGCATCTCACAGTGCTCGTTCTCGGCAGTAACTTTTCCTGAAAAGGCAAACGTCCAGCTAATTCTTCTACAAGGAAAGTGCCAGCTCTGGTTCCAGCCCTGGAAGATCTTGCTGGTGTTCACCGTCTCCCTGCAGCCTATTTTCAGGGAAAGCAGCAGTGGGGATCTCTGCTTTCCCAGAGACTCAGCATGTCACGGTGCTCGTTCTCGGTAGAAACTTTTTCTGAAAAGGCAAACGTCTGGCTCCTTCTCCCACAGAGAAGCTGCCAGCCCTGAAAGATCTTGCTGGTCTTCACTATCCCCCTGCAGCCTATCTTTAGCCGCAACAGCACTGGGGATCTCTGCTTTCCCAGAGACTCAGCATCTCATGCTGCTCGCTCTCGGCAGAAACATTTTCTGAAAAGGCAAAAGTCCGGCTTCTTCTCCCACAAGGAAGGTTCCAGCCCTGAAAGCTCTTGCAGGTCTTCACTATCCCTCTGCTGCCTATCCACAGGCACAACAGCACTGGGGATCTCTGCTTTCCCAGAGACTCAGCATCTCACGGTGCTCGTTCTCGGCAGAAACTTTTTCTGAAAAAGCAAACGTCTGGCTCCTTCTCCTGCAAGGCAAGTGCCAGGCCTGAAAGATTTTGTGGTCTTCACCGCCCCCTGCAGCCTATCCACAGGCACAACAGCACTGGGGATCCTTTAGCCGCAGCAGCACTGGGGATCTCTGCTTTCCCAGAGACTCAGCATGTCACGGTGCTCGTTCTCGGCAGAAACTTTTTCTGAAAAGGCAAACGTCTGGTTCTTTCTCCCACAAGGAAGGTGCCAGCCCTGAAAGATCTTGCTGGTCTTCACAGTCCCCCTGCAGCTTATCTTTAGCCGCAACAGCACTGGGGATCTCTGCTTTCCCAGAGATTCAGCATGTCACGGTGCTTGTTCGCGGCAGAAACTTTTTCTGAAAAGGCAAACACCCGGCTCCTTCTCCCACAAGGAATCTGCCAGCCCTGAAAGATCTTGCTGGGCTTAACCGTCCCCCTGCAGCCTATGCACAGGCACACCAGATCTGGGCATCTCAGCTTTCCCAGAGACTCGGCATCTGACGCAGCTCGTTCTCGGCAGAGCCTTTTTCTGAAAAGGCAAACGTCCGGCTCCTTCTCCCACAAGGAAGCTGCCAGCCCTGAAAGCTCTTGCAGGTCTGCACTATTCCCCTGCAGCGTATGTTTAGGCGCAAGAGCACTGGGGATCTCTGCTTTCCCAGAGACTCAGCATGTCACGGTGCTTGTTCTCGGCAGAAACGTTTTCTGAAAAGGCAAACTTACGGCTCCTTCTCCCACAAGGAAGCTGCCAGCCCTGAAAGATCTTGCTAGGCTTAACCGTCCCCCTGCAGCCTATCTTTAGGCGCAAGAGTACTGGGGATCTCTGCTTTCCCAGAGACTCAGCATGTCACTGTGCTTGTTCTCGGCAGAAACGTTTTCTGAAAAGGCAAACGGCCGGCTCCTTCTCCCACAAGGAAGGTGCCAGCCCTGAAAGATATTGCTGGTCTTCAACGTCCCTCTGCAGCTTATCTTTAGGCGCAAGAGCACTGGGGATCTCTGCTTTCCCAGAGATTCAGCATGTCACGGTGCTTGTTCGCGGCAGTAACTTTTTCTGAAAAGGCAAACACCCGGCTCCTTCTCCCACAAGGAAGCTGCCAGCCCTGAAAGCTCTTGCACGTCTGCACTATCCCTCTGCAGCCTATCTTTAGCTGCAACAGCACTGGGGATCTCTGCTTTCCCAGAGACTCAGCATGTCACGGTGCGTGTTCTCCGCAGAACCTTTTTCTGAAAAGGCAAACGGCCGGCTCATTCTCCCACAAGGAAGCTGCCAGCCCTGAAAGATCTTGCTGGGCTTAACCGTCCCCCTGCAGCTTATCTTTAGCCGCAACAGCACTGGAGATCTCTGCTTTCCCAGAGACTCAGCATCTCATGCTGCTCGCTCTCGGCAGAAACATTTTCTGAAAAGGCAAAAGTCCGGGTTCTTCTCCCACAAGGAAGGTTCCAGCCCTGAAAGCTCTTGCAGGTCTTCACTATCCCTCTGCTGCCTATCCACAGGCACAACAGCACTGGGGATCTCTGCTTTCACAGAGACTCAGCATCTCACGGTGCTCATTCTCGGCAGAAACTTTTTCTGAAAAAGCAAACGTCTGGCTCCTTCTCCTGCAAGGCAAGTGCCAGGCCTGAAAGATTTTTTGGTCTTCACCGCCCCCTGCAGCCTACCCACAGGCACAACAGCACTGGAGATCCTTTAGCCGCAGCAGCACTGGGGATCTCTGCTTTCCCAGAGACTCAGCATGTCACGGTGCGTGTTCTCCGCAGAACCTTTTTCTGAAAAGGCAAACGGCCGGCTCCTTCTCCCACAAGGAAGCTGCCAGCCCTGAAAGATCTTGCTGGGCTTAACCGTCCCCCTGCAGCTTATCTTTAGCCGCAACAGCACTGGAGATCTCTGCTTTCCCAGAGATTCAGCATGTCACGGTGCTTGTTCGCGGCAGAAACTTTTTCTAAAAAGGCAAACACCCGGCTCCTTCTCCCACAAGGAAGCTGCCAGCCCTGAAAGATCTTGCTGGGCTTAACCGTCCCCCTGCAGCCTATGCACAGGCACACCAGAGCTGGGCATCTCAGCTTTCCCAGAGACTCAGCATCTGACGCAGCTCGTTCTCGGCAGAGCCTTTTTCTGAAAAGGCAAACTTACGTCTCCTTCTCCCACAAGGAAGCTGCCAGCCCTGAAAGCTAATGCAGGTCTGCACTATCCCCCTGCAGCGTATCTTTAGCCGCAACAGCACTGGGGATCTCTGCTTTCCCAGAGACTCAGCATCTCACAGTGCTCGTTCTCGGCAGAAACTTTTCCTGAAAAGGCAAACGTCCAGCTAATTCTTCTACAAGGAAAGTGCCAGCTCTGGTGCCAGCCCTGGAAGATCTTGCTGGTGTTCACCGTCTCCCTGCAGCCTATCTTCAGGGAAAGCAGCAGTGGGGATCTCTGCTTTCCCAGAGACTCAGCATGTCACGGTGCTCGTTCTCGGTAGAAACTTTTTCTGAAAAGGCAAACGTCTGGCTCCTTCTCCCACAGAGAAGCTGCCAGCCCTGAAAGATCTTGCTGGTCTTCACTATCCCCCTGCAGCCTATCTTTAGCCGCAACAGCACTGGGGATCTCTGCTTTCCCAGAGACTCAGCATCTCATGCTGCTCGCTCTCGGCAGAAACATTTTCTGAAAAGGCAAAAGTCCAGGTTCTTCTCCCACAAGGAAGGTTCCAGCCCTGAAAGCTCTTGCAGGTCTTCACTATCCCTCTGCTGCCTATCCACAGGCACAACAGCACTGGGGATCTCTGCTTTCCCAGAGACTCAGCATCTCACGGTGCTCGTTCTCGGCAGAAACTTTTTCTGAAAAAGCAAACGTCTGGCTCCTTCTCCTGCAAGGCAAGTGCCAGGCCTGAAAGATTTTGTGGTCTTCACCGCCCCCTGCAGCCTATCCACAGGCACAACAGCACTGGGGATCCTTTAGCCGCAGCAGCACTGGGGATCTCTGCTTTCCCAGAGACTCAGCATGTCACGGTGCTCGTTCTCGGCAGAAACTTTTTCTGAAAAGGCAAACGTCTGGTTCTTTCTCCCACAAGGAAGGTGCCAGCCCTGAAAGATCTTGCTGGTCTTCACAGTCCCCCTGCAGCTTATCTTTAGCCGCAACAGCACTGGGGATCTCTGCTTTCCCAGAGATTCAGCATGTCACGGTGCTTGTTCGCGGCAGAAACTTTTTCTGAAAAGGCAAACACCCGGCTCCTTCTCCCACAAGGAAGCTGCCAGCCCTGAAAGATCTTGCTGGGCTTAACCGTCCCCCTGCAGCCTATGCACAGGCACACCAGAGCTGGGCATCTCAGCTTTCCCAGAGACTCAGCATCTGACGCAGCTCGTTCTCGGCAGAGCCTTTTTCTGAAAAGGCAAACTTACGTCTCCTTCTCCCACAAGGAAGCTGCCAGCCCTGAAAGCTCTTGCAGGTCTGCACTATCCCCCTGCAGCGTATGTTTAGGCGCAAGAGCACTGGGGATCTCTGCTTTCCCAGAGACTCAGCATGTCACGGTGCTTGTTCTCGGCAGAAACGTTTTCTGAAAAGGCAAACTTACGGCTCCTTCTCCCACAAGGAAGCTGCCAGCCCTGAAAGATCTTGCTGGGCTTAACCGTCCCCCTGCAGCCTATCTTTAGGCGCAAGAGTACTGGGGATCTCTGCTTTCCCAGAGACTCAGCATGTCACTGTGCTTGTTCTCGGCAGAAACGTTTTCTTAAAAGGCAAACGGCCGGCTCCTTCTCCCACAAGGAAGGTGCCAGCCCTGAAAGATATTGCTGGTCTTCAACGTCCCTCTGCAGCTTATCTTTAGGCGCAAGAGCACTGGGGATCTCTGCTTTCCCAGAGATTCAGCATGTCACGGTGCTTGTTCGCGGCAGTAACTTTTTCTGAAAAGGCAAACACCCGGCTCCTTCTCCCACAAGGAAGCTGCCAGCCCTGAAAGCTCTTGCACGTCTGCACTATCCCTCTGCAGCCTATCTTTAGCTGCAACAGCACTGGGGATCTCTGCTTTCCCAGAGACTCAGCATGTCACGGTGCGTGTTCTCCGCAGAACCTTTTTCTGAAAAGGCAAACGGCCGGCTCCTTCTCCCACAAGGAAGCTGCCAGCCCTGAAAGATCTTGCTGGGCTTAACCGTCCCCCTGCAGCTTATCTTTAGCCGCAACAGCACTGGAGATCTCTGCTTTCCCAGAGACTCAGCATCTCATGCTGCTCGCTCTCGGCAGAAACATTTTCTGAAAAGGCAAAAGTCCGGCTTCTTCTCCCACAAGGAAGCTGCCAGCCCTGAAAGACCTTGCTGGGCTTAACAGTCCCCCTGCAGCCTATGCACAGGCACACCAGAGCTGGGCATCTCAGCTTTCCCAGAGACTCAGCATCTGACGCAGCTCGTTCTCGGCAGAGCCTTTTTCTGAAAAGGCAAACACCCGGCTCCTTCTCCCACAAGGAAGCTGCCAGCCCTGAAAGCTCTTGCACATCTGCACTATCCCTCTGCAGCCTATCTTTAGCTGCAACAGCACTGGGGATCTCTGCTTTCCCAGAGACTCAGCATGTCACGGTGCGTGTTCTCCGCAGAACCTTTTTCTGAAAAGGCAAACGGCCGGCTCCTTCTCCCACAAGGAAGCTGCCAGCCCTGAAAGATCTTGCTGGGCTTAACCGTCCCCCTGCAGCTTATCTTTAGCCGCAACAGCACTGGAGATCTCTGCTTTCCCAGAGACTCAGCATCTCATGCTGCTCGCTCTCGGCAGAAACATTTTCTGAAAAGGCAAAAGTCCGGCTTCTTCTCCCACAAGGAAGGTTCCAGCCCTGAAAGCTCTTGCAGGTCTTCACTATCCCTCTGCTGCCTATCCACAGGCACAACAGCACTGGGGATCTCTGCTTTCCCAGAGACTCAGCATCTCACGGTGCTCGTTCTCGGCAGAAACTTTTTCTGAAAAAGCAAACGTCTGGCTCCTTCTCCTGCAAGGCAAGTGCCAGGCCTGAAAGATTTTTTGGTCTTCACCGCCCCCTGCAGCCTACCCACAGGCACAACAGCACTGGGGATCCTTTAGCCGCAGCAGCACTGGGGATCTCTGCTTTCCCAGAGACTCAGCATGTCGCGGTGCGTGTTCTCCGCAGAACCTTTTTCTGAAAAGGCAAACGGCCGGCTCCTTCTCCCACAAGGAAGCTGCCAGCCCTGAAAGATCTTGCTGGGCTTAACCGTCCCCCTGCAGCTTATCTTTAGCCGCAACAGCACTGGAGATCTCTGCTTTCCCAGAGATTCAGCATGTCACGGTGCTTGTTCGCGGCAGAAACTTTTTCTAAAAAGGCAAACACCCGGCTCCTTCTCCCACAAGGAAGCTGCCAGCCCTGAAAGACCTTGCTGGGCTTAACAGTCCCCCTGCAGCCTATGCACAGGCACACCAGAGCTGGGCATCTCAGCTTTCCCAGAGACTCAGCATCTGACGCAGCTCGTTCTCGGCAGAGCCTTTTTCTGAAAAGGCAAACTTACGTCTCCTTCTCCCACAAGGAAGCTGCCAGCCCTGAAAGCTAATGCAGGTCTGCACTATCCCCCTGCAGCGTATCTTTAGCCGCAACAGCACTGGGGATCTCTGCTTTCCCAGAGACTCAGCATCTCACAGTGCTCGTTCTCGGCAGAAACTTTTCCTGAAAAGGCAAACGTCCAGCTAATTCTTCTACAAGGAAAGTGCCAGCTCTGGTTCCAGCCCTGGAAGATCTTGCTGGTGTTCACCGTCTCCCTGCAGCCTATTTTCAGGGAAAGCAGCAGTGGGGATCTCTGCTTTCCCAGAGACTCAGCATGTCACGGTGCTCATTCTCGGTAGAAACTTTTTCTGAAAAGGCAAACGTCTGGCTCCTTCTCCCACAGAGAAGCTGCCAGCCCTGAAAGATCTTGCTGGTCTTCACTATCCCCCTGCAGCCTATCTTTAGCCGCAACAGCACTGGGGATCTCTGCTTTCCCAGAGACTCAGCATCTCATGCTGCTCGCTCTCGGCAGAAACATTTTCTGAAAAGGCAAAAGTCCGGCTTCTTCTCCCACAAGGAAGGTTCCAGCCCTGAAAGCTCTTGCAGGTCTTCACTATCCCTCTGCTGCCTATCCACAGGCACAACAGCACTGGGGATCTCTGCTTTCCCAGAGACTCAGCATCTCACGGTGCTCGTTCTCGGCAGAAACTTTTTCTGAAAAAGCAAACGTCTGGCTCCTTCTCCTGCAAGGCAAGTGCCAGGCCTGAAAGATTTTGTGGTCTTCACCGCCCCCTGCAGCCTATCCACAGGCACAACAGCACTGGGGATCCTTTAGCCGCAGCAGCACTGGGGATCTCTGCTTTCCCAGAGACTCAGCATGTCACGGTGCTCGTTCTCGGCAGAAACTTTTTCTGAAAAGGCAAACGTCTGGTTCTTTCTCCCACAAGGAAGGTGCCAGCCCTGAAAGATCTTGCTGGTCTTCACAGTCCCCCTGCAGCTTACCTTTAGCCGCAACAGCACTGGGGATCTCTGCTTTCCCAGAGATTCAGCATGTCACGGTGCTTGTTCGCGGCAGAAACTTTTTCTGAAAAGGCAAACACCCGGCTCCTTCTCCCACAAGGAAGCTGCCAGCCCTGAAAGATCTTGCTGGGCTTAACCGTCCCCCTGCAGCCTATGCACAGGCACACCAGAGCTGGGCATCTCAGCTTTCCCAGAGACTCAGCATCTGACGCAGCTCGTTCTCGGCAGAGCCTTTTTCTGAAAAGGCAAACTTACGTCTCCTTCTCCCACAAGGAAGCTGCCAGCCCTGAAAGCTCTTGCAGGTCTGCACTATCCCCCTGCAGCGTATGTTTAGGCGCAAGAGCACTGGGGATCTCTGCTTTCCCAGAGACTCAGCATGTCACGGTGCTTGTTCTCGGCAGAAACGTTTTCTGAAAAGGCAAACTTACGGCTCCTTCTCCCACAAGGAAGCTGCCAGCCCTGAAAGATCTTGCTGGGCTTAACCGTCCCCCTGCAGCCTATCTTTAGGCGCAAGAGTACTGGGGATCTCTGCTTTCCCAGAGACTCAGCATCTCACTGTGCTTGTTCTCGGCAGAAACGTTTTCTGAAAAGGCAAACGGCCGGCTCCTTCTCCCACAAGGAAGGTGCCAGCCCTGAAAGATATTGCTGGTCTTCAACGTCCCTCTGCAGCTTATCTTTAGGCGCAAGAGCACTGGGGATCTCTGCTTTCCCAGAGATTCAGCATGTCACGGTGCTTGTTCGCGGCAGTAACTTTTTCTGAAAAGGCAAACACCCGGCTCCTTCTCCCACAAGGAAGCTGCCAGCCCTGAAAGCTCTTGCACGTCTGCACTATCCCTCTGCAGCCTATCTTTAGCTGCAACAGCACTGGGGATCTCTGCTTTCCCAGAGACTCAGCATGTCACGGTGCGTGTTCTCCGCAGAACCTTTTTCTGAAAAGGCAAACGGCCGGCTCCTTCTCCCACAAGGAAGCTGCCAGCCCTGAAAGATCTTGCTGGGCTTAACCGTCCCCCTGCAGCTTATCTTTAGCCGCAACAGCACTGGAGATCTCTGCTTTCCCAGAGACTCAGCATCTCATGCTGCTCGCTCTCGGCAGAAACATTTTCTGAAAAGGCAAAAGTCCGGCTTCTTCTCCCACAAGGAAGGTTCCAGCCCTGAAAGCTCTTGCAGGTCTTCACTATCCCTCTGCTGCCTATCCACAGGCACAACAGCACTGGGGATCTCTGCTTTCCCAGAGACTCAGCATGTCACGGTGCTCGTTCTCGGCAGAAACTTTTTCTGAAAAGGCAAACGTCTGGTTCTTTCTCCCACAAGGAAGGTGCCAGCCCTGAAAGATCTTGCTGGTCTTCACAGTCCCCCTGCAGCTTATCTTTAGCCGCAACAGCACTGGGGATCTCTGCTTTCCCAGAGATTCAGCATGTCACGGTGCTTGTTCGCGGCAGAAACTTTTTCTGAAAAGGCAAACACCCGGCTCCTTCTCCCACAAGGAAGCTGCCAGCCCTGAAAGATCTTGCTGGGCTTAACCGTCCCCCTGCAGCCTATGCACAGGCACACCAGAGCTGGGCATCTCAGCTTTCCCAGAGACTCAGCATCTGACGCAGCTCGTTCTCGGCAGAGCCTTTTTCTGAAAAGGCAAACGGCCGGCTCCTTCTCCCACAAGGAAGCTGCCAGCCCTGAAAGCTCTTGCAGGTCTGCACTATCCCCCTGCAGCGTATGTTTAGGCGCAAGAGCACTGGGGATCTCTGCTTTCCCAGAGACTCAGCATGTCACGGTGCTTGTTCTCGGCAGAAACGTTTTCTGAAAAGGCAAACTTACGGCTCCTTCTCCCACAAGGAAGCTGCCAGCCCTGAAAGATCTTGCTGGGCTTAACCGTCCCCCTGCAGCCTATCTTTAGGTGCAAGAGTACTGGGGATCTCTGCTTTCCCAGAGACTCAGCATCTCACTGTGCTTGTTCTCGGCAGAAACGTTTTCTGAAAAGGCAAACGGCCGGCTCCTTCTCCCACAAGGAAGGTGCCAGCCCTGAAAGATATTGCTGGTCTTCAACGTCCCTCTGCAGCTTATCTTTAGGCGCAAGAGCACTGGGGATCTCTGCTTTCCCAGAGATTCAGCATGTCACGGTGCTTGTTCGCGGCAGTAACTTTTTCTGAAAAGGCAAACACCCGGCTCCTTCTCCCACAAGGAAGCTGCCAGCCCTGAAAGCTCTTGCACGTCTGCACTATCCCTCTGCAGCCTATCTTTAGCTGCAACAGCACTGGGGATCTCTGCTTTCCCAGAGACTCAGCATGTCACGGTGCGTGTTCTCCGCAGAACCTTTTTCTGAAAAGGCAAACGGCCGGCTCCTTCTCCCACAAGGAAGCTGCCAGCCCTGAAAGATCTTGCTGGGCTTAACCGTCCCCCTGCAGCTTATCTTTAGCCGCAACAGCACTGGAGATCTCTGCTTTCCCAGAGACTCAGCATCTCATGCTGCTCGCTCTCGGCAGAAACATTTTCTGAAAAGGCAAAAGTCCGGCTTCTTCTCCCACAAGGAAGGTTCCAGCCCTGAAAGCTCTTGCAGGTCTTCACTATCCCTCTGCTGCCTATCCACAGGCACAACAGCACTGGGGATCTCTGCTTTCTCAGAGACTCAGCATCTCACGGTGCTCGTTCTCGGCAGAAACTTTTTCTGAAAAAGCAAACGTCTGGCTCCTTCTCCTGCAAGGCAAGTGCCAGGCCTGAAAGATTTTTTGGTCTTCACCGCCCCCTGCAGCCTACCCACAGGCACAACAGCACTGGGGATCCTTTAGCCGCAGCAGCACTGGGGATCTCTGCTTTCCCAGAGACTCAGCATGTCACGGTGCTCGTTCTCGGCAGAAACTTTTTCTGAAAAGGCAAACGTCTGGTTCTTTCTCCCACAAGGAAGGTGACAGCCCTGAAAGATCTTGCTGGTCTTCACAGTCCCCCTGCAGCTTATCTTTAGCCGCAACAGCACTGGGGATCTCTGCTTTCCCAGAGATTCAGCATGTCACGGTGCTTGTTCGCGGCAGAAACTTTTTCTGAAAAGGCAAACACCCGGCTCCTTCTCCCACAAGGAAGCTGCCAGACCTGAAAGATCTTGCTGGGCTTAACCGTCCCCCTGCAGCCTATGCACAGGCACACCAGAGCTGGGCATCTCAGCTTTCCCAGAGACTCAGCATCTGACGCAGCTCGTTCTCAGCAGAGCCTTTTTCTGAAAAGGCAAACGGCCGGCTCCTTCTCCCACAAGGAAGCTGCCAGCCCTGAAAGCTCTTGCAGGTCTGCACTATCCCCCTGCAGCGTATGTTTAGGCGCAAGAGCACTGGGGATCTCTGCTTTCCCAGAGACTCAGCATCTCACGGTGCTTGTTCTCGGCAGAAGCTTTTTCTGAAAAGGCAAACTTACGGCTCCTTCTCCCACAAGGAAGCTGCCAGCCCTGAAAGATCTTGCTGGGCTTAACCGTCCCCCTGCAGCCTATCTTTAGGCGCAAGAGTACTGGGGATCTCTGCTTTCCCAGAGACTCAGCATCTCACTGTGCTTGTTCTCGGCAGAAACGTTTTCTGAAAAGGCAAACGGCCGGCTCCTTCTCCCACAAGGAAGGTGCCAGCCCTGAAAGATATTGCTGGTCTTCAACGTCCCTCTGCAGCTTATCTTTAGGCGCAAGAGCACTGGGGATCTCTGCTTTCCCAGAGATTCAGCATGTCACGGTGCTTGTTCGCGGCAGTAACTTTTTCTGAAAAGGCAAACACCCGGCTCCTTCTCCCACAAGGAAGCTGCCAGCCCTGAAAGCTCTTGCACGTCTGCACTATCCCTCTGCAGCCTATCTTTAGCTGCAACAGCACTGGGGATCTCTGCTTTCCCAGAGACTCAGCATGTCACAGTGCGTGTTCTCCGCAGAACCTTTTTCTGAAAAGGCAAACGGCCGGCTCCTTCTCCCACAAGGAAGCTGCCAGCCCTGAAAGATCTTGCTGGGCTTAACCGTCCCCCTGCAGCTTATCTTTAGCCGCAACAGCACTGGAGATCTCTGCTTTCCCAGAGACTCAGCATCTCATGCTGCTCGCTCTCGGCAGAAACATTTTCTGAAAAGGCAAAAGTCCGGCTTCTTCTCCCACAAGGAAGGTTCCAGCCCTGAAAGCTCTTGCAGGTCTTCACTATCCCTCTGCTGCCTATCCACAGGCACAACAGCACTGGGGATCTCTGCTTTCCCAGAGACTCAGCATCTCACGGTGCTCGTTCTCGGCAGAAACTTTTTCTGAAAAAGCAAACGTCTGGCTCCTTCTCCTGCAAGGCAAGTGCCAGGCCTGAAAGATTTTTTGGTCTTCACCGCCCCCTGCAGCCTACCCACAGGCACAACAGCACTGGGGATCCTTTAGCCGCAGCAGCACTGGGGATCTCTGCTTTCCCAGAGACTCAGCATGTCACGGTGCTCGTTCTCGGCAGAAACTTTTTCTGAAAAGGCAAACGTCTGGTTCTTTCTCCCACAAGGAAGGTGCCAGCCCTGAAAGATCTTGCTGGTCTTCACAGTCCCCCTGCAGCTTATCTTTAGCCGCAACAGCACTGGGGATCTCTGCTTTCCCAGAGACTCAGCATGTCACGGTGCTTGTTCGCGGCAGAAACTTTTTCTGAAAAGGCAAACACCCGGCTCCTTCTCCCACAAGGAAGCTGCCAGCCCTGAAAGATCTTGCTGGGCTTAACCGTCCCCCTGCAGCCTATGCACAGGCACACCAGAGCTGGGCATCTCAGCTTTCCCAGAGACTCAGCATCTGACGCAGCTCGTTCTCGGCAGAGCCTTTTTCTGAAAAGGCAAACGGCCGGCTCCTTCTCCCACAAGGAAGCTGCCAGCCCTGAAAGCTCTTGCAGGTCTGCACTATCCCTCTGCAGCCTATCTTTAAGCTGCAACAGCACTGGGGATCTCTGCTTTCCCAGAGACTCAGCATGTCGCGGTGCGTGTTCTCCGCAGAACCTTTTTCTGAAAAGGCAAACGGCCGGCTCCTTCTCCCACAAGGAAGCTGCCAGCCCTGAAAGATCTTGCTGGGCTTAACCGTCCCCCTGCAGCTTATCTTTAGCCGCAACAGCACTGGAGATCTCTGCTTTCCCAGAGATTCAGCATGTCACGGTGCTTGTTCGCGGCAGAAACTTTTTCTAAAAAGGCAAACACTCGGCTCCTTCTCCCACAAGGAAGCTGCCAGCCCTGAAAGATCTTGCTGGGCTTAACCGTCCCCCTGCAGCCTATGCACAGGCACACCAGAGCTGGGCATCTCAGCTTTCCCAGAGACTCAGCATCTGACGCAGCTCGTTCTCGGCAGAGCCTTTTTCTGAAAAGGCAAACTTACGTCTCCTTCTCCCACAAGGAAGCTGCCAGCCCTGAAAGCTAATGCAGGTCTGCACTATCCCCCTGCAGCGTATCTTTAGCCGCAACAGCACTGGGGATCTCTGCTTTCCCAGAGACTCAGCATCTCACAGTGCTCGTTCTCGGCAGAAACTTTTCCTGAAAAGGCAAACGTCCAGCTAATTCTTCTACAAGGAAAGTGCCAGCTCTGGTGCCAGCCCTGGAAGATCTTGCTGGTGTTCACCGTCTCCCTGCAGCCTATCTTCAGGGAAAGCAGCAGTGGGGATCTCTGCTTTCCCAGAGACTCAGCATGTCACGGTGCTCGTTCTCGGTAGAAACTTTTTCTGAAAAGGCAAACGTCTGGCTCCTTCTCCCACAGAGAAGCTGCCAGCCCTGAAAGATCTTGCTGGTCTTCACTATCCCCCTGCAGCCTATCTTTAGCCGCAACAGCACTGGGGATCTCTGCTTTCCCAGAGACTCAGCATCTCATGCTGCTCGCTCTCGGCAGAAACATTTTCTGAAAAGGCAAAAGTCCGGCTTCTTCTCCCACAAGGAAGGTTCCAGCCCTGAAAGCTCTTGCAGGTCTTCACTATCCCTCTGCTGCCTATCCACAGGCACAACAGCACTGGGGATCTCTGCTTTCCCAGAGACTCAGCATCTCACGGTGCTCGTTCTCGGCAGAAACTTTTTCTGAAAAAGCAAACGTCTGGCTCCTTCTCCTGCAAGGCAAGTGCCAGGCCTGAAAGATTTTGTGGTCTTCACCGCCCCCTGCAGCCTATCCACAGGCACAACAGCACTGGGGATCCTTTAGCCGCAGCAGCACTGGGGATCTCTGCTTTCCCAGAGACTCAGCATCTCACGGTGCTCGTTCTCGGCAGAAACTTTTTCTGAAAAGGCAAACGTCTGGTTCTTTCTCCCACAAGGAAGGTGCCAGCCCTGAAAGATCTTGCTGGTCTTCACAGTCCCCCTGCAGCTTATCTTTAGCCGCAACAGCACTGGGGATCTCTGCTTTCCCAGAGATTCAGCATGTCACGGTGCTTGTTCGCGGCAGAAACTTTTTCTGAAAAGGCAAACACCCGGCTCCTTCTCCCACAAGGAAGCTGCCAGCCCTGAAAGGTCTTGCTGGGCTTAACCGTCCCCCTGCAGCCTATGCACAGGCACACCAGAGCTGGGCATCTCAGCTTTCCCAGAGACTCAGCATCTGACGCAGCTCGTTCTCGGCAGAGCCTTTTTCTGAAAAGGCAAACGGCCGGCTCCTTCTCCCACAAGGAAGCTGCCAGCCCTGAAAGCTCTTGCAGGTCTGCACTATCCCCCTGCAGCGTATGTTTAGGCGCAAGAGCACTGGGGATCTCTGCTTTCCCAGAGACTCAGCATGTCACGGTGCTTGTTCTCGGCAGAAACGTTTTCTGAAAAGGCAAACTTACGGCTCCTTCTCCCACAAGGAAGCTGCCAGCCCTGAAAGATCTTGCTGGGCTTAACCGTCCCCCTGCAGCCTATCTTTAGGCGCAAGAGTACTGGGGATCTCTGCTTTCCCAGAGACTCAGCATGTCACTGTGCTTGTTCTCGGCAGAAACGTTTTCTGAAAAGGCAAACGTCTGGTTCTTTCTCCCACAAGGAAGGTGCCAGCCCTGAAAGATCTTGCTGGTCTTCACAGTCCCCCTGCAGCTTATCTTTAGCCGCAACAGCACTGGGGATCTCTGCTTTCCCAGAGACTCAGCATGTCACGGTGCTTGTTCGCGGCAGAAACTTTTTCTGAAAAGGCAAACACCCGGCTCCTTCTCCCACAAGGAAGCTGCCAGCCCTGAAAGATCTTGCTGGGCTTAACCGTCCCCCTGCAGCCTATGCACAGGCACACCAGAGCTGGGCATCTCAGCTTTCCCAGAGACTCAGCATCTGACGCAGCTCGTTCTCGGCAGAGCCTTTTTCTGAAAAGGCAAACGGCCGGCTCCTTCTCCCACAAGGAAGCTGCCAGCCCTGAAAGCTCTTGCAGGTCTGCACTATCCCTCTGCAGCCTATCTTTAAGCTGCAACAGCACTGGGGATCTCTGCTTTCCCAGAGACTCAGCATGTCGCGGTGCGTGTTCTCCGCAGAACCTTTTTCTGAAAAGGCAAACGGCCGGCTCCTTCTCCCACAAGGAAGCTGCCAGCCCTGAAAGATCTTGCTGGGCTTAACCGTCCCCCTGCAGCTTATCTTTAGCCGCAACAGCACTGGAGATCTCTGCTTTCCCAGAGATTCAGCATGTCACGGTGCTTGTTCGCGGCAGAAACTTTTTCTAAAAAGGCAAACACTCGGCTCCTTCTCCCACAAGGAAGCTGCCAGCCCTGAAAGATCTTGCTGGGCTTAACCGTCCCCCTGCAGCCTATGCACAGGCACACCAGAGCTGGGCATCTCAGCTTTCCCAGAGACTCAGCATCTGACGCAGCTCGTTCTCGGCAGAGCCTTTTTCTGAAAAGGCAAACTTACGTCTCCTTCTCCCACAAGGAAGCTGCCAGCCCTGAAAGCTAATGCAGGTCTGCACTATCCCCCTGCAGCGTATCTTTAGCCGCAACAGCACTGGGGATCTCTGCTTTCCCAGAGACTCAGCATCTCACAGTGCTCGTTCTCGGCAGAAACTTTTCCTGAAAAGGCAAACGTCCAGCTAATTCTTCTACAAGGAAAGTGCCAGCTCTGGTGCCAGCCCTGGAAGATCTTGCTGGTGTTCACCGTCTCCCTGCAGCCTATCTTCAGGGAAAGCAGCAGTGGGGATCTCTGCTTTCCCAGAGACTCAGCATGTCACGGTGCTCGTTCTCGGTAGAAACTTTTTCTGAAAAGGCAAACGTCTGGCTCCTTCTCCCACAGAGAAGCTGCCAGCCCTTAAAGATCTTGCTGGTCTTCACTATCCCCCTGCAGCCTATCTTTAGCCGCAACAGCACTGGGGATCTCTGCTTTCCCAGAGACTCAGCATCTCATGCTGCTCGCTCTCGGCAGAAACATTTTCTGAAAAGGCAAAAGTCCGGCTTCTTCTCCCACAAGGAAGGTTCCAGCCCTGAAAGCTCTTGCAGGTCTTCACTATCCCTCTGCTGCCTATCCACAGGCACAACAGCACTGGGGATCTCTGCTTTCCCAGAGACTCAGCATCTCACGGTGCTCGTTCTCGGCAGAAACTTTTTCTGAAAAAGCAAACGTCTGGCTCCTTCTCCTGCAAGGCAAGTGCCAGGCCTGAAAGATTTTTTGGTCTTCACCGCCCCCTGCAGCCTATCCACAGGCACAACAGCACTGGGGATCCTTTAGCCGCAGCAGCACTGGGGATCTCTGCTTTCCCAGAGACTCAGCATGTCACGGTGCTCGTTCTCGGCAGAAACTTTTTCTGAAAAGGCAAACGTCTGGTTCTTTCTCCCACAAGGAAGGTGCCAGCCCTGAAAGATCTTGCTGGTCTTCACAGTCCCCCTGCAGCTTATCTTTAGCCGCAACAGCACTGGGGATCTCTGCTTTCCCAGAGATTCAGCATGTCACGGTGCTTGTTCGCGGCAGAAACTTTTTCTGAAAAGGCAAACACCCGGCTCCTTCTCCCACAAGGAAGCTGCCAGCCCTGAAAGGTCTTGCTGGGCTTAACCGTCCCCCTGCAGCCTATGCACAGGCACACCAGAGCTGGGCATCTCAGCTTTCCCAGAGACTCAGCATCTGACGCAGCTCGTTCTCGGCAGAGCCTTTTTCTGAAAAGGCAAACGGCCGGCTCCTTCTCCCACAAGGAAGCTGCCAGCCCTGAAAGCTCTTGCAGGTCTGCACTATCCCCCTGCAGCGTATGTTTAGGCGCAAGAGCACTGGGGATCTCTGCTTTCCCAGAGACTCAGCATGTCACGGTGCTTGTTCTCGGCAGAAACGTTTTCTGAAAAGGCAAACTTACGGCTCCTTCTCCCACAAGGAAGCTGCCAGCCCTGAAAGATCTTGCTGGGCTTAACCGTCCCCCTGCAGCCTATCTTTAGGCGCAAGAGTACTGGGGATCTCTGCTTTCCCAGAGACTCAGCATGTCACTGTGCTTGTTCTCGGCAGAAACGTTTTCTGAAAAGGCAAACGGCCGGCTCCTTCTCCCACAAGGAAGGTGCCAGCCCTGAAAGATATTGCTGGTCTTCAACGTCCCTCTGCAGCTTATCTTTAGGCGCAAGAGCACTGGGGATCTCTGCTTTCCCAGAGATTCAGCATGTCACGGTGCTTGTTCGCGGCAGTAACTTTTTCTGAAAAG
Source organism: Astur gentilis (assembly GCF_929443795.1). Lineage (NCBI taxonomy): Eukaryota > Metazoa > Chordata > Aves > Accipitriformes > Accipitridae > Astur > Astur gentilis. The sequence goes on along the minus strand of NW_026061111.1, from coordinate 42,737 downwards.
GCAAACACCCGGCTCCTTCTCCCACAAGGAAGCTGCCAGCCCTGAAAGCTCTTGCACGTCTGCACTATCCCTCTGCAGCCTATCTTTAGCTGCAACAGCACTGGGGATCTCTGCTTTCCCAGAGACTCAGCATGTCACGGTGCGTGTTCTCCGCAGAACCTTTTTCTGAAAAGGCAAACACCCGGCTCCTTCTCCCACAAGGAAGCTGCCAGCCCTGAAAGATCTTGCTGGGCTTAACCGTCCCCCTGCAGCTTATCTTTAGCCGCAACAGCACTGGAGATCTCTGCTTTCCCAGAGATTCAGCATATCACGGTGCTTGTTCGCGGCAGAAACTTTTTCTAAAAAGGCAAACACTCGGCTCCTTCTCCCACAAGGAAGCTGCCAGCCCTGAAAGATCTTGCTGGGCTTAACCGTCCCCCTGCAGCCTATGCACAGGCACACCAGAGCTGGGCATCTCAGCTTTCCCAGAGACTCAGCATCTGACGCAGCTCGTTCTCGGCAGAGCCTTTTTCTGAAAAGGCAAACTTACGTCTCCTTCTCCCACAAGGAAGCTGCCAGCCCTGAAAGCTAATGCAGGTCTGCACTATCCCCCTGCAGCGTATCTTTAGCCGCAACAGCACTGGGGATCTCTGCTTTCCCAGAGACTCAGCATCTCACAGTGCTCGTTCTCGGCAGAAACTTTTCCTGAAAAGGCAAACGTCCAGCTAATTCTTCTACAAGGAAAGTGCCAGCTCTGGTGCCAGCCCTGGAAGATCTTGCTGGTGTTCACCGTCTCCCTGCAGCCTATCTTCAGGGAAAGCAGCAGTGGGGATCTCTGCTTTCCCAGAGACTCAGCATGTCACGGTGCTCGTTCTCGGTAGAAACTTTTTCTGAAAAGGCAAACGTCTGGCTCCTTCTCCCACAGAGAAGCTGCCAGCCCTGAAAGATCTTGCTGGTCTTCACTATCCCCCTGCAGCCTATCTTTAGCCGCAACAGCACTGGGGATCTCTGCTTTCCCAGAGACTCAGCATCTCATGCTGCTCGCTCTCGGCAGAAACATTTTCTGAAAAGGCAAAAGTCCGGCTTCTTCTCCCACAAGGAAGGTTCCAGCCCTGAAAGCTCTTGCAGGTCTTCACTATCCCTCTGCTGCCTATCCACAGGCACAACAGCACTGGGGATCTCTGCTTTCCCAGAGACTCAGCATCTCACGGTGCTCGTTCTCGGCAGAAACTTTTTCTGAAAAAGCAAACGTCTGGCTCCTTCTCCTGCAAGGCAAGTGCCAGGCCTGAAAGATTTTGTGGTCTTCACCGCCCCCTGCAGCCTATCCACAGGCACAACAGCACTGGGGATCCTTTAGCCGCAGCAGCACTGGGGATCTCTGCTTTCCCAGAGACTCAGCATGTCACGGTGCTCGTTCTCGGCAGAAACTTTTTCTGAAAAGGCAAACGTCTGGTTCTTTCTCCCACAAGGAAGGTGCCAGCCCTGAAAGATCTTGCTGGTCTTCACAGTCCCCCTGCAGCTTATCTTTAGCCGCAACAGCACTGGGGATCTCTGCTTTCCCAGAGATTCAGCATGTCACGGTGCTTGTTCGCGGCAGAAACTTTTTCTGAAAAGGCAAACACCCGGCTCCTTCTCCCACAAGGAAGCTGCCAGCCCTGAAAGATCTTGCTGGGCTTAACCGTCCCCCTGCAGCCTATGCACAGGCACACCAGAGCTGGGCATCTCAGCTTTCCCAGAGACTCAGCATCTGACGCAGCTCGTTCTCGGCAGAGCCTTTTTCTGAAAAGGCAAACGGCCGGCTCCTTCTCCCACAAGGAAGCTGCCAGCCCTGAAAGCTCTTGCAGGTCTGCACTATCCCCCTGCAGCGTATGTTTAGGTGCAAGAGCACTGGGGATCTCTGCTTTCCCAGAGACTCAGCATGTCACGGTGCTTGTTCTCGGCAGAAACGTTTTCTGAAAAGGCAAACTTACGGCTCCTTCTCCCACAAGGAAGCTGCCAGCCCTGAAAGATCTTGCTGGGCTTAACCATCCCCCTGCAGCCTATCTTTAGGCGCAAGAGTACTGGGGATCTCTGCTTTCCTAGAGACTCAGCATGTCACGGTGCTTGTTCGCGGCAGTAACTTTTTCTGAAAAGGCAAACACCCGGCTCCTTCTCCCACAAGGAAGCTGCCAGCCCTGAAAGCTCTTGCACGTCTGCACTATCCCTCTGCAGCCTATCTTTAGCTGCAACAGCACTGGGGATCTCTGCTTTCCCAGAGACTCAGCATGTCACGGTGCGTGTTCTCCGCAGAACCTTTTTCTGAAAAGGCAAACGGCCGGCTCCTTCTCCCACAAGGAAGCTGCCAGCCCTGAAAGATCTTGCTGGGCTTAACCGTCCCCCTGCAGCTTATCTTTAGCCGCAACAGCACTGGAGATCTCTGCTTTCCCAGAGACTCAGCATCTCATGCTGCTCGCTCTCGGCAGAAACATTTTCTGAAAAGGCAAAAGTCCGGCTTCTTCTCCCACAAGGAAGGTTCCAGCCCTGAAAGCTCTTGCAGGTCTTCACTATCCCTCTGCTGCCTATCCACAGGCACAACAGCACTGGGGATCTCTGCTTTCCCAGAGACTCAGCATCTCACGGTGCTCGTTCTCGGCAGAAACTTTTTCTGAAAAAGCAAACGTCTGGCTCCTTCTCCTGCAAGGCAAGTGCCAGGCCTGAAAGATTTTTTGGTCTTCACCGCCCCCTGCAGCCTACCCACAGGCACAACAGCACTGGGGATCCTTTAGCCGCAGCAGCACTGGGGATCTCTGCTTTCCCAGAGACTCAGCATGTCACGGTGCGTGTTCTCCGCAGAACCTTTTTCTGAAAAGGCAAACGGCCGGCTCCTTCTCCCACAAGGAAGCTGCCAGCCCTGAAAGATCTTGCTGGGCTTAACCGTCCCCCTGCAGCTTATCTTTAGCCGCAACAGCACTGGAGATCTCTGCTTTCCCAGAGATTCAGCATGTCACGGTGCTTGTTCGCGGCAGAAACTTTTTCTAAAAAGGCAAACACCCGGCTCCTTCTCCCACAAGGAAGCTGCCAGCCCTGAAAGACCTTGCTGGGCTTAACAGTCCCCCTGCAGCCTATGCACAGGCACACCAGAGCTGGGCATCTCAGCTTTCCCAGAGACTCAGCATCTGACGCAGCTCGTTCTCGGCAGAGCCTTTTTCTGAAAAGGCAAACTTACGTCTCCTTCTCCCACAAGGAAGCTGCCAGCCCTGAAAGCTAATGCAGGTCTGCACTATCCCCCTGCAGCGTATCTTTAGCCGCAACAGCACTGGGGATCTCTGCTTTCCCAGAGACTCAGCATCTCACAGTGCTCGTTCTCGGCAGAAACTTTTCCTGAAAAGGCAAACGTCCAGCTAATTCTTCTACAAGGAAAGTGCCAGCTCTGGTGCCAGCCCTGGAAGACCTTGCTGGTGTTCACCGTCTCCCTGCAGCCTATTTTCAGGGAAAGCAGCAGTGGGGATCTCTGCTTTCCCAGAGACTCAGCATGTCACGGTGCTCGTTCTCGGTAGAAACTTTTTCTGAAAAGGCAAACGTCTGGCTCCTTCTCCCACAGAGAAGCTGCCAGCCCTGAAAGATCTTGCTGGTCTTCACTATCCCCCTGCAGCCTATCTTTAGCCGCAACAGCACTGGGGATCTCTGCTTTCCCAGAGACTCAGCATCTCATGCTGCTCGCTCTCGGCAGAAACATTTTCTGAAAAGGCAAAAGTCCGGCTTCTTCTCCCACAAGGAAGGTTCCAGCCCTGAAAGCTCTTGCAGGTCTTCACTATCCCTCTGCTGCCTATCCACAGGCACAACAGCACTGGGGATCTCTGCTTTCCCAGAGACTCAGCATCTCACGGTGCTCGTTCTCGGCAGAAACTTTTTCTGAAAAAGCAAACGTCTGGCTCCTTCTCCTGCAAGGCAAGTGCCAGGCCTGAAAGATTTTGTGGTCTTCACCGCCCCCTGCAGCCTATCCACAGGCACAACAGCACTGGGGATCCTTTAGCCGCAGCAGCACTGGGGATCTCTGCTTTCCCAGAGACTCAGCATGTCACGGTGCTCGTTCTCGGCAGAAACTTTTTCTGAAAAGGCAAACGTCTGGTTCTTTCTCCCACAAGGAAGGTGCCAGCCCTGAAAGATCTTGCTGGTCTTCACAGTCCCCCTGCAGCTTATCTTTAGCCGCAACAGCACTGGGGATCTCTGCTTTCCCAGAGATTCAGCATGTCACGGTGCTTGTTCGCGGCAGAAACTTTTTCTGAAAAGGCAAACACCCGGCTCCTTCTCCCACAAGGAAGCTGCCAGCCCTGAAAGGTCTTGCTGGGCTTAACCGTCCCCCTGCAGCCTATGCACAGGCACACCAGAGCTGGGCATCTCAGCTTTCCCAGAGACTCAGCATCTGACGCAGCTCGTTCTCGGCAGAGCCTTTTTCTGAAAAGGCAAACGGCCGGCTCCTTCTCCCACAAGGAAGCTGCCAGCCCTGAAAGCTCTTGCAGGTCTGCACTATCCCCCTGCAGCGTATGTTTAGGCGCAAGAGCACTGGGGATCTCTGCTTTCCCAGAGACTCAGCATGTCACGGTGCTTGTTCTCGGCAGAAACGTTTTCTGAAAAGGCAAACTTACGGCTCCTTCTCCCACAAGGAAGCTGCCAGCCCTGAAAGATCTTGCTGGGCTTAACCGTCCCCCTGCAGCCTATCTTTAGGCGCAAGAGTACTGGGGATCTCTGCTTTCCCAGAGACTCAGCATGTCACGGTGCTTGTTCTCGGCAGAAACGTTTTCTGAAAAGGCAAACGGCCGGCTCCTTCTCCCACAAGGAAGGTGCCAGCCCTGAAAGATATTGCTGGTCTTCAACGTCCCTCTGCAGCTTATCTTTAGGCGCAAGAGCACTGGGGATCTCTGCTTTCCCAGAGATTCAGCATGTCACGGTGCTTGTTCGCGGCAGTAACTTTTTCTGAAAAGGCAAACACCCGGCTCCTTCTCCCACAAGGAAGCTGCCAGCCCTGAAAGCTCTTGCACGTCTGCACTATCCCTCTGCAGCCTATCTTTAGCTGCAACAGCACTGGGGATCTCTGCTTTCCCAGAGACTCAGCATGTCACGGTGCGTGTTCTCCGCAGAACCTTTTTCTGAAAAGGCAAACACCCGGCTCCTTCTCCCACAAGGAAGCTGCCAGCCCTGAAAGATCTTGCTGGGCTTAACCGTCCCCCTGCAGCTTATCTTTAGCCGCAACAGCACTGGAGATCTCTGCTTTCCCAGAGATTCAGCATATCACGGTGCTTGTTCGCGGCAGAAACTTTTTCTAAAAAGGCAAACACTCGGCTCCTTCTCCCACAAGGAAGCTGCCAGCCCTGAAAGATCTTGCTGGGCTTAACCGTCCCCCTGCAGCCTATGCACAGGCACACCAGAGCTGGGCATCTCAGCTTTCCCAGAGACTCAGCATCTGACGCAGCTCGTTCTCGGCAGAGCCTTTTTCTGAAAAGGCAAATGTCCGGCTCCTTCTCCCACAAGGAAGCTGCCAGCCCTGAAAGCTCTTGCAGGTCTGCACTATCCCCCTGCAGCGTATGTTTAGGCACAAGAGCACTGGGGATCTCTGCTTTCCCAGAGACTCAGCATGTCACGGTGCTTGTTCTCGGCAGAAACGTTTTCTGAAAAGGCAAACGGCCGGCTCCTTCTCCCACAAGGAAGGTGCCAGCCCTGAAAGATATTGCTGGTCTTCAACGTCCCTCTGCAGCTTATCTTTAGGCGCAAGAGCACTGGGGATCTCTGCTTTCCCAGAGATTCAGCATGTCACTGTGCTTGTTCTCGGCAGAAACGTTTTCTGAAAAGGCAAACGGCCGGCTCCTTCTCCCACAAGGAAGGTGCCAGCCCTGAAATATCTTGCTGGTCTTCAACGTCCCTCTGCAGCTTATCTTTAGGCGCAAGAGCACTGGGGATCTCTGCTTTCCCAGAGATTCAGCATGTCACGGTGCTTGTTCGCGGCAGTAACTTTTTCTGAAAAGGCAAACACCCGGCTCCTTCTCCCACAAGGAAGCTGCCAGCCCTGAAAGCTCTTGCACGTCTGCACTATCCCTCTGCAGCCTATCTTTAGCTGCAACAGCACTGGGGATCTCTGCTTTCCCAGAGACTCAGCATGTCACGGTGCGTGTTCTCCGCAGAACCTTTTTCTGAAAAGGCAAACGGCCGGCTCCTTCTCCCACAAGGAAGCTGCCAGCCCTGAAAGCTCTTGCACGTCTGCACTATCCCTCTGCAGCCTATCTTTAGCTGCAACAGCACTGGGGATCTCTGCTTTCCCAGAGACTCAGCATGTCACGGTGCGTGTTCTCCGCAGAACCTTTTTCTGAAAAGGCAAACGGCCGGCTCCTTCTCCCACAAGGAAGCTGCCAGCCCTGAAAGATCTTGCTGGGCTTAACCGTCCCCCTGCAGCTTATCTTTAGCCGCAACAGCACTGGAGTTCTCTGCTTTCCCAGAGACTCAGCATCTCATGCTGCTCGCTCTCGGCAGAAACATTTTCTGAAAAGGCAAAAGTCCGGCTTCTTCTCCCACAAGGAAGGTTCCAGCCCTGAAAGCTCTTGCAGGTCTTCACTATCCCTCTGCTGCCTATCCACAGGCACAACAGCACTGGGGATCTCTGCTTTCCCAGAGACTCAGCATGTCACGGTGCTCGTTCTCGGCAGAAACTTTTTCTGAAAAGGCAAACGTCTGGTTCTTTCTCCCACAAGGAAGGTGCCAGCCCTGAAAGATCTTGCTGGTCTTCACAGTCCCCCTGCAGCTTATCTTTAGCCGCAACAGCACTGGGGATCTCTGCTTTCCCAGAGATTCAGCATGTCACGGTGCTTGTTCGCGGCAGAAACTTTTTCTGAAAAGGCAAACACCCGGCTCCTTCTCCCACAAGGAAGCTGCCAGCTCTGAAAGATCTTGCTGGGCTTAACCGTCCCCCTGCAGCCTATGCACAGGCACACCAGAGCTGGGCATCTCAGCTTTCCCAGAGACTTAGTATCTGACGCAGCTCGTTCTCGGCAGAGCCTTTTTCTGAAAAGGCAAACTTACGTCTCCTTCTCCCACAAGGAAGCTGCCAGCCCTGAAAGATCTTGCAGGTCTGCACTATCCCCCTGCAGCGTATGTTTAGGCGCAAGATCACTGGGGATCTCTGCTTTCCCAGAGACTCAGCATGTCACGGTGCTTGTTCTCGGCAGAAACGTTTTCTGAAAAGGCAAACTTACGGCTCCTTCTCCCACAAGGAAGCTGCCAGCCCTGAAATATCTTGCTGGGCTTAACCGTCCCCCTGCAGCCTATCTTTAGGCGCAAGAGTACTGGGGATCTCAGCTTTCCCAGAGACTCAGCATGTCACGGTGCTTGTTCGCGGCAGTAACTTTTTCTGAAAAGGCAAACACCCGGCTCCTTCTCCCACAAGGAAGCTGCCAGCCCTGAAAGCTCTTGCGCGTCTGCACTATCCCTCTGCAGCCTATCTTTAGCTGCAACAGCACTGGGGATCTCTGCTTTCCCAGAGACTCAGCATGTCACGGTGCGTGTTCTCCGCAGAACCTTTTTCTGAAAAGGCAAACGGCCGGCTCCTTCTCCCACAAGGAAGCTGCAAGCCCTGAAAGATCTTGCTGGGCTTAACCGTCCCCCTGCAGCTTATCTTTAGCCGCAACAGCACTGGAGATCTCTGCTTTCCCAGAGACTCAGCATCTCATGCTGCTCGCTCTCGGCAGAAACATTTTCTGAAAAGGCAAAAGTCCGGCTTCTTCTCCCACAAGGAAGGTTCCAGCCCTGAAAGCTCTTGCAGGTCTTCACTATCCCTCTGCTGCCTATCCACAGGCACAACAGCACTGGGGATCTCTGCTTTCCCAGAGACTCAGCATCTCACGGTGCTCGTTCTCGGCAGAAACATTTTCTGAAAAGGCAAAAGTCCGGCTTCTTCTCCCACAAGGAAGGTTCCAGCCCTGAAAGCTCTTGCAGGTCTTCACTATCCCTCTGCTGCCTATCCACAGGCACAACAGCACTGGGGATCTCTGCTTTCCCAGAGACTCAGCATCTCACGGTGCTCGTTCTCGGCAGAAACTTTTTCTGAAAAAGCAAACGTCTGGCTCCTTCTCCTGCAAGGCAAGTGCCAGGCCTGAAAGATTTTGTGGTCTTCACCGCCCCCTGCAGCCTATCCACAGGCACAACAGCACTGGGGATCCTTTAGCCGCAGCAGCACTGGGGATCTCTGCTTTCCCAGAGACTCAGCATGTCACGGTGCTCGTTCTCGGCAGAAACTTTTTCTGAAAAGGCAAACGTCTGGTTCTTTCTCCCACAAGGAAGGTGCCAGCCCTGAAAGATCTTGCTGGTCTTCACAGTCCCCCTGCAGCTTATCTTTAGCCGCAACAGCACTGGGGATCTCTGCTTTCCCAGAGATTCAGCATGTCACGGTGCTTGTTCGCGGCAGAAACTTTTTCTGAAAAGGCAAACACCCGGCTCCTTATCCCACAAGGAAGCTGCCAGCCCTGAAAGATCTTGCTGGGCTTAACCGTCCCCCTGCAGCCTATGCACAGGCACACCAGAGCTGGGCATCTCAGCTTTCCCAGAGACTCAGCATCTGACGCAGCTCGTTCTCGGCAGAGCCTTTTTCTGAAAAGGCAAACGGCCGGCTCCTTCTCCCACAAGGAAGCTGCCAGCCCTGAAAGCTCTTGCAGGTCTGCACTATCCCCCTGCAGCGTATGTTTAGGTGCAAGAGCACTGGGGATCTCTGCTTTCCCAGAGACTCAGCATGTCACGGTGCTTGTTCTCGGCAGAAACGTTTTCTGAAAAGGCAAACTTACGGCTCCTTCTCCCACAAGGAAGCTGCCAGCCCTGAAAGCTCTTGCGCGTCTGCACTATCCCTCTGCAGCCTATCTTTAGCTGCAACAGCACTGGGGATCTCTGCTTTCCCAGAGACTCAGCATGTCACGGTGCGTGTTCTCCGCAGAACCTTTTTCTGAAAAGGCAAACGGCCGGCTCATTCTCCCACAAGGAAGCTGCCAGCCTTGAAAGATCTTGCTGGGCTTAACCGTCCCCCTGCAGCTTATCTTTAGCCGCAACAGCACTGGAGATCTCTGCTTTCCCAGAGACTCAGCATCTCATGCTGCTCGCTCTCGGCAGAAACATTTTCTGAAAAGGCAAAAGTCCGGCTCCTTCTCCCACAAGGAAGCTGCCAGCCCTGAAAGATCTTGCTGGGCTTAACCGTCCCCCTGCAGCCTATGCACAGGCACACCAGAGCTGGGCATCTCAGCTTTCCCAGAGACTCAGCATCTGACGCAGCTCGTTCTCGGCAGAGCCTTTTTCTGAAAAGGCAAACTTACGTCTCCTTCTCCCACAAGGAAGCTGCCAGCCCTGAAAGCTAATGCAGGTCTGCACTATCCCCCTGCAGCGTATCTTTAGCCGCAACAGCACTGGGGATCTCTGCTTTCCCAGAGACTCAGCATGTCACGGTGCTTGTTCTCGGCAGAAACTTTTCCTGAAAAGGCAAACGTCCAGCTAATTCTTCTACAAGGAAAGTGCCAGCTCTGGTGCCAGCCCTGGAAGATCTTGCTGGTGTTCACCGTCTCCCTGCAGCCTATCTTCGGGGAAAGCAGCAGTGGGGATCTCTGCTTTCCCAGAGACTCAGCATGTCACGGGGCTCGCTCTCGGTAGAAACTTTTTCTGAAAAGGCAAAAGTCCGGCTTCTTCTCCCACAAGGAAGGTTCCAGCCCTGAAAGCTCTTGCAGGTCTTCACTATCCCTCTGCTGCCTATCCACAGGCACAACAGCACTGGGGATCTCTGCTTTCCCAGAGACTCAGCATCTCACTGTGCTCGTTCTCGGCAGAAACTTTTTCTGAAAAAGCAAACGTCTGGCTCCTTCTCTTGCAAGGCAAGTGCCAGGCCTGAAAGATTTTGTGGTCTTCACCGCCCCCTGCAGCCTATCCACAGGCACAACAGCACTGGGGATCCTTTAGCCGCAGCAGAACTGGGGATCTCTGCTTTCCCAGAGATTCACCATGTCACGGTGCTTGTTCGCGGCAGAAACTTTTTCTGAAAAGGCAAACACCCGGCTCCTTCTCCCACAAGGAAGCTGCCAGCCCTGAAAGATCTTGCTGGGCTTAACCGTCCCCCTGCAGCCTATGCACAGGCACACCAGAGCTGGGCATCTCAGCTTTCCCAGAGACTCAGCATCTGACGCAGCTCGTTCTCGGCAGAGCCTTTTTCTGAAAAGGCAAACTTACGTCTCCTTCTCCCACAAGGAAGCTGCCAGCCCTGAAAGCTAATGCAGGTCTGCACTATCCCCCTGCAGCGTATCTTTAGCCGCAACAGCACTGGGGATCTCTGCTTTCCCAGAGACTCAGCATCTCACAGTGCTCGTTCTCGGCAGAAACTTTTCCTGAAAAGGCAAACGTCCAGCTAATTCTTCTACAAGGAAAGTGCCAGCTCTGGTGCCAGCCCTGGAAGACCTTGCTGGTGTTCACCGTCTCCCTGCAGCCTATTTTCAGGGAAAGCAGCAGTGGGGATCTCTGCTTTCCCAGAGACTCAGCATGTCACGGTGCTCGTTCTCGGTAGAAACTTTTTCTGAAAAGGCAAACGTCTGGCTCCTTCTCCCACAGAGAAGCTGCCAGCCCTGAAAGATCTTGCTGGTCTTCACTATCCCCCTGCAGCCTATCTTTAGCCGCAACAGCACTGGGGATCTCTGCTTTCCCAGAGACTCAGCATCTCATGCTGCTCGCTCTCGGCAGAAACATTTTCTGAAAAGGCAAAAGTCCGGCTTCTTCTCCCACAAGGAAGGTTCCAGCCCTGAAAGCTCTTGCAGGTCTTCACTATCCCTCTGCTGCCTATCCACAGGCACAACAGCACTGGGGATCTCTGCTTTCCCAGAGACTCAGCATCTCACGGTGCTCGTTCTCGGCAGAAACTTTTTCTGAAAAAGCAAACGTCTGGCTCCTTCTCCTGCAAGGCAAGTGCCAGGCCTGAAAGATTTTGTGGTCTTCACCGCCCCCTGCAGCCTATCCACAGGCACAACAGCACTGGGGATCCTTTAGCCGCAGCAGCACTGGGGATCTCTGCTTTCCCAGAGACTCAGCATCTCACGGTGCTCGTTCTCGGCAGAAACTTTTTCTGAAAAGGCAAACGTCTGGTTCTTTCTCCCACAAGGAAGGTGCCAGCCCTGAAAGATCTTGCTGGTCTTCACAGTCCCCCTGCAGCTTATCTTTAGCCGCAACAGCACTGGGGATCTCTGCTTTCCCAGAGATTCAGCATGTCACGGTGCTTGTTCGCGGCAGAAACTTTTTCTGAAAAGGCAAACACCCGGCTCCTTCTCCCACAAGGAAGCTGCCAGCCCTGAAAGATCTTGCTGGGCTTAACAGTCCCCCTGCAGCCTATGCACAGGCACACCAGAGCTGGGCATCTCAGCTTTCCCAGAGACTCAGCATCTGACGCAGCTCGTTCTCGGCAGAGCCTTTTTCTGAAAAGGCAAACTTACGGCTCCTTCTCCCACAAGGAAGCTGCCAGCCCTGAAAGATCTTGCTGGGCTTAACCGTCCCCCTGCAGCCTATCTTTAGGCGCAAGAGTACTGGGGATCTCTGCTTTCCCAGAGACTCAGCACGTCACTGTGCTTGTTCTCGGCAGAAACGTTTTCTGAAAAGGCAAACGGCCGGCTCCTTCTCCCACAAGGAAGGTGCCAGCCCTGAAAGATATTGCTGGTCTTCAACGTCCCTCTGCAGCTTATCTTTAGGCGCAAGAGCACTGGGGATCTCTGCTTTCCCAGAGATTCAGCATGTCACGGTGCTTGTTCGCGGCAGAAACTTTTTCTGAAAAGGCAAACACCCGGCTCCTTCTCCCACAAGGAAGCTGCCAGCCCTGAAAGCTCTTGCACGTCTGCACTATCCCTCTGCAGCCTATCTTTAGCTGCAACAGCACTGGGGATCTCTGCTTTCCCAGAGACTCAGCATGTCACGGTGCGTGTTCTCCGCAGAACCTTTTTCTGAAAAGGCAAACGGCCGGCTCCTTCTCCCACAAGGAAGCTGCCAGCCCTGAAAGATCTTGCTGGGCTTAACCGTCCCCCTGCAGCTTATCTTTAGCCGCAACAGCACTGGAGATCTCTGCTTTCCCAGAGACTCAGCATCTCATGCTGCTCGCTCTCGGCAGAAACATTTTCTGAAAAGGCAAAAGTCCGGCTTCTTCTCCCACAAGGAAGGTTCCAGCCCTGAAAGCTCTTGCAGGTCTTCACTATCCCTCTGCTGCCTATCCACAGGCACAACAGCACTGGGGATCTCTGCTTTCCCAGAGACTCAGCATCTCACGGTGCTCGTTCTCGGCAGAAACTTTTTCTGAAAAAGCAAACGTCTGGCTCCTTCTCCTGCAAGGCAAGTGCCAGGCCTGAAAGATTTTGTGGTCTTCACCGCCCCCTGCAGCCTATCCACAGGCACAACAGCACTGGGGATCCTTTAGCCGCAGCAGCACTGGGGATCTCTGCTTTCCCAGAGACTCAGCATGTCACGGTGCGTGTTCTCGGCAGAAACTTTTTCTGAAAAGGCAAACGTCTGGTTCTTTCTCCCACAAGGAAGCTGCCAGCCCTGAAAGATCTTGCTGGGCTTAACCGTCCCCCTGCAGCCTATGCACAGGCACACCAGAGCTGGGCATCTCAGCTTTCCCAGAGACTCAGCATCTGACGCAGCTCGTTCTCGGCAGAGCCTTTTTCTGAAAAGGCAAATGTCCGGCTCCTTCTCCCACAAGGAAGCTGCCAGCCCTGAAAGCTCTTGCAGGTCTGCACTATCCCCCTGCAGCGTATGTTTAGGCACAAGAGCACTGGGGATCTCTGCTTTCCCAGAGACTCAGCATGTCACGGTGCTTGTTCTCGGCAGAAACGTTTTCTGAAAAGGCAAACGGCCGGCTCCTTCTCCCACAAGGAAGGTGCCAGCCCTGAAAGATATTGCTGGTCTTCAACGTCCCTCTGCAGCTTATCTTTAGGCGCAAGAGCACTGGGGATCTCTGCTTTCCCAGAGACTCAGCATGTCACTGTGCTTGTTCTCGGCAGAAACGTTTTCTGAAAAGGCAAACGGCCGGCTCCTTCTCCCACAAGGAAGGTGCCAGCCCTGAAATATCTTGCTGGTCTTCAACGTCCCTCTGCAGCTTATCTTTACGCGCAAGAGCACTGGGGATCTCTGCTTTCCCAGAGATTCAGCATGTCACGGTGCTTGTTCGCGGCAGTAACTTTTTCTGAAAAGGCAAACACCCGGCTCCTTCTCCCACAAGGAAGCTGCCAGCCCTGAAAGCTCTTGCACGTCTGCACTATCCCTCTGCAGCCTATCTTTAGCTGCAACAGCACTGGGGATCTCTGCTTTCCCAGAGACTCAGCATGTCACGGTGCGTGTTCTCCGCAGAACCTTTTTCTGAAAAGGCAAACGGCCGGCTCCTTCTCCCACAAGGAAGCTGCCAGCCCTGAAAGCTCTTGCACGTCTGCACTATCCCTCTGCAGCCTATCTTTAGCTGCAACAGCACTGGGGATCTCTGCTTTCCCAGAGACTCAGCATGTCACGGTGCGTGTTCTCCGCAGAACCTTTTTCTGAAAAGGCAAACGGCCGGCTCCTTCTCCCACAAGGAAGCTGCCAGCCCTGAAAGATCTTGCTGGGCTTAACCGTCCCCCTGCAGCTTATCTTTAGCCGCAACAGCACTGGAGTTCTCTGCTTTCCCAGAGACTCAGCATCTCATGCTGCTCGCTCTCGGCAGAAACATTTTCTGAAAAGGCAAAAGTCCGGCTTCTTCTCCCACAAGGAAGGTTCCAGCCCTGAAAGCTCTTGCAGGTCTTCACTATCCCTCTGCTGCCTATCCACAGGCACAACAGCACTGGGGATCTCTGCTTTCCCAGAGACTCAGCATGTCACGGTGCTCGTTCTCGGCAGAAACTTTTTCTGAAAAGGCAAACGTCTGGTTCTTTCTCCCACAAGGAAGGTGCCAGCCCTGAAAGATCTTGCTGGTCTTCACAGTCCCCCTGCAGCTTATCTTTAGCCGCAACAGCACTGGGGATCTCTGCTTTCCCAGAGATTCAGCATGTCACGGTGCTTGTTCGCGGCAGAAACTTTTTCTGAAAAGGCAAACACCCGGCTCCTTCTCCCACAAGGAAGCTGCCAGCTCTGAAAGATCTTGCTGGGCTTAACCGTCCCCCTGCAGCCTATGCACAGGCACACCAGAGCTGGGCATCTCAGCTTTCCCAGAGACTTAGTATCTGACGCAGCTCGTTCTCGGCAGAGCCTTTTTCTGAAAAGGCAAACTTACGTCTCCTTCTCCCACAAGGAAGCTGCCAGCCCTGAAAGATCTTGCAGGTCTGCACTATCCCCCTGCAGCGTATGTTTAGGCGCAAGATCACTGGGGATCTCTGCTTTCCCAGAGACTCAGCATGTCACGGTGCTTGTTCTCGGCAGAAACGTTTTCTGAAAAGGCAAACTTACGGCTCCTTCTCCCACAAGGAAGCTGCCAGCCCTGAAATATCTTGCTGGGCTTAACCGTCCCCCTGCAGCCTATCTTTAGGCGCAAGAGTACTGGGGATCTCAGCTTTCCCAGAGACTCAGCATGTCACGGTGCTTGTTCGCGGCAGTAACTTTTTCTGAAAAGGCAAACACCCGGCTCCTTCTCCCACAAGGAAGCTGCCAGCCCTGAAAGCTCTTGCGCGTCTGCACTATCCCTCTGCAGCCTATCTTTAGCTGCAACAGCACTGGGGATCTCTGCTTTCCCAGAGACTCAGCATGTCACGGTGCGTGTTCTCCGCAGAACCTTTTTCTGAAAAGGCAAACGGCCGGCTCCTTCTCCCACAGGGAAGCTGCAAGCCCTGAAAGATCTTGCTGGGCTTAACCGTCCCCCTGCAGCTTATCTTTAGCCGCAACAGCACTGGAGATCTCTGCTTTCCCAGAGACTCAGCATCTCATGCTGCTCGCTCTCGGCAGAAACATTTTCTGAAAAGGCAAAAGTCCGGCTTCTTCTCCCACAAGGAAGGTTCCAGCCCTGAAAGCTCTTGCAGGTCTTCACTATCCCTCTGCTGCCTATCCACAGGCACAACAGCACTGGGGATCTCTGCTTTCCCAGAGACTCAGCATCTCACGGTGCTCGTTCTCGGCAGAAACATTTTCTGAAAAGGCAAAAGTCCGGCTTCTTCTCCCACAAGGAAGGTTCCAGCCCTGAAAGCTCTTGCAGGTCTTCACTATCCCTCTGCTGCCTATCCACAGGCACAACAGCACTGGGGATCTCTGCTTTCCCAGAGACTCAGCATCTCACGGTGCTCGTTCTCGGCAGAAACTTTTTCTGAAAAAGCAAACGTCTGGCTCCTTCTCCTGCAAGGCAAGTGCCAGGCCTGAAAGATTTTGTGGTCTTCACCGCCCCCTGCAGCCTATCCACAGGCACAACAGCACTGGGGATCCTTTAGCCGCAGCAGCACTGGGGATCTCTGCTTTCCCAGAGACTCAGCATGTCACGGTGCTCGTTCTCGGCAGAAACTTTTTCTGAAAAGGCAAACGTCTGGTTCTTTCTCCCACAAGGAAGGTGCCAGCCCTGAAAGATCTTGCTGGTCTTCACAGTCCCCCTGCAGCTTATCTTTAGCCGCAACAGCACTGGGGATCTCTGCTTTCCCAGAGATTCAGCATGTCACGGTGCTTGTTCGCGGCAGAAACTTTTTCTGAAAAGGCAAACACCCGGCTCCTTCTCCCACAAGGAAGCTGCCAGCCCTGAAAGATCTTGCTGGGCTTAACAGTCCCCCTGCAGCCTATGCACAGGCACACCAGAGCTGGGCATCTCAGCTTTCCCAGAGACTCAGCATCTGACGCAGCTCGTTCTCGGCAGAGCCTTTTTCTGAAAAGGCAAACGGCCGGCTCCTTCTCCCACAAGGAAGCTGCCAGCCCTGAAAGCTCTTGCAGGTCTGCACTATCCCCCTGCAGCGTATGTTTAGGCGCAAGAGCACTGGGGATCTCTGCTTTCCCAGAGACTCAGCATCTCACGGTGCTTGTTCTCGGCAGAAGCTTTTTCTGAAAAGGCAAACTTACGGCTCCTTCTCCCACAAGGAAGCTGCCAGCCCTGAAAGATCTTGCTGGGCTTAACCATCCCCCTGCAGCCTATCTTTAGGCGCAAGAGTACTGGGGATCTCTGCTTTCCCAGAGACTCAGCCTGTCACTGTGCTTGTTCTCGGCAGAAACGTTTTCTGAAAAGGCAAACGGCCGGCTCCTTCTCCCACAAGGAAGGTGCCAGCCCTGAAAGATATTGCTGGTCTTCAACGTCCCTCTGCAGCTTATCTTTAGGCGCAAGAGCACTGGGGATCTCTGCTTTCCCAGAGATTCAGCATGTCACGGTGCTTGTTCGCGGCAGTAACTTTTTCTGAAAAGGCAAACGGCCGGCTCCTTCTCCCACAAGGAAGCTGCCAGCCCTGAAAGCTCTTGCAGGTCTGCACTATCCCTCTGCAGCCTATCTTTAAGCTGCAACAGCACTGGGGATCTCTGCTTTCCCAGAGACTCAGCATGTCGCGGTGCGTGTTCTCCGCAGAACCTTTTTCTGAAAAGGCAAACGGCCGGCTCCTTCTCCCACAAGGAAGCTGCCAGCCCTGAAAGATCTTGCTGGGCTTAACCGTCCCCCTGCAGCTTATCTTTAGCCGCAACAGCACTGGAGATCTCTGCTTTCCCAGAGATTCAGCATATCACGGTGCTTGTTCGCGG
Organism: Astur gentilis; assembly: GCF_929443795.1. Lineage (NCBI taxonomy): Eukaryota > Metazoa > Chordata > Aves > Accipitriformes > Accipitridae > Astur > Astur gentilis. The sequence continues at coordinate 26,081 of NW_026061111.1, read as the reverse complement.
CAGAAACTTTTTCTAAAAAGGCAAACACTCGGCTCCTTCTCCCACAAGGAAGCTGCCAGCCCTGAAAGATCTTGCTGGGCTTAACCGTCCCCCTGCAGCCTATGCACAGGCACACCAGAGCTGGGCATCTCAGCTTTCCCAGAGACTCAGCATCTGACGCAGCTCGTTCTCGGCAGAGCCTTTTTCTGAAAAGGCAAACTTACGTCTCCTTCTCCCACAAGGAAGCTGCCAGCCCTGAAAGCTAATGCAGGTCTGCACTATCCCCCTGCAGCGTATCTTTAGCCGCAACAGCACTGGGGATCTCTGCTTTCCCAGAGACTCAGCATCTCACAGTGCTCGTTCTCGGCAGAAACTTTTCCTGAAAAGGCAAACGTCCAGCTAATTCTTCTACAAGGAAAGTGCCAGCTCTGGTGCCAGCCCTGGAAGATCTTGCTGGTGTTCACCGTCTCCCTGCAGCCTATCTTCAGGGAAAGCAGCAGTGGGGATCTCTGCTTTCCCAGAGACTCAGCATGTCACGGTGCTCGTTCTCGGTAGAAACTTTTTCTGAAAAGGCAAACGTCTGGCTCCTTCTCCCACAGAGAAGCTGCCAGCCCTGAAAGATCTTGCTGGTCTTCACTATCCCCCTGCAGCCTATCTTTAGCCGCAACAGCACTGGGGATCTCTGCTTTCCCAGAGACTCAGCATCTCATGCTGCTCGCTCTCGGCAGAAACATTTTCTGAAAAGGCAAAAGTCCGGCTTCTTCTCCCACAAGGAAGGTTCCAGCCCTGAAAGCTCTTGCAGGTCTTCACTATCCCTCTGCTGCCTATCCACAGGCACAACAGCACTGGGGATCTCTGCTTTCCCAGAGACTCAGCATCTCACGGTGCTCGTTCTCGGCAGAAACTTTTTCTGAAAAAGCAAACGTCTGGCTCCTTCTCCTGCAAGGCAAGTGCCAGGCCTGAAAGATTTTGTGGTCTTCACCGCCCCCTGCAGCCTATCCACAGGCACAACAGCACTGGGGATCTCTGCTTTCCCAGAGACTCAGCATGTCACGGTGCTCGTTCTCGGCAGAAACTTTTTCTGAAAAGGCAAACGTCTGGTTCTTTCTCCCACAAGGAAGGTGCCAGCCCTGAAAGATCTTGCTGGTCTTCACAGTCCCCCTGCAGCTTATCTTTAGCCGCAACAGCACTGGGGATCTCTGCTTTCCCAGAGATTCAGCATGTCACGGTGCTTGTTCGCGGCAGAAACTTTTTCTGAAAAGGCAAACACCCGGCTCCTTATCCCACAAGGAAGCTGCCAGCCCTGAAAGATCTTGCTGGGCTTAACCGTCCCCCTGCAGCCTATGCACAGGCACACCAGAGCTGGGCATCTCAGCTTTCCCAGAGACTCAGCATCTGACGCAGCTCGTTCTCGGCAGAGCCTTTTTCTGAAAAGGCAAACGGCCGGCTCCTTCTCCCACAAGGAAGCTGCCAGCCCTGAAAGCTCTTGCAGGTCTGCACTATCCCCCTGCAGCGTATGTTTAGGTGCAAGAGCACTGGGGATCTCTGCTTTCCCAGAGACTCAGCATGTCACGGTGCTTGTTCTCGGCAGAAACGTTTTCTGAAAAGGCAAACTTACGGCTCCTTCTCCCACAAGGAAGCTGCCAGCCCTGAAAGCTCTTGCGCGTCTGCACTATCCCTCTGCAGCCTATCTTTAGCTGCAACAGCACTGGGGATCTCTGCTTTCCCAGAGACTCAGCATGTCACGGTGCGTGTTCTCCGCAGAACCTTTTTCTGAAAAGGCAAACGGCCGGCTCATTCTCCCACAAGGAAGCTGCCAGCCTTGAAAGATCTTGCTGGGCTTAACCGTCCCCCTGCAGCTTATCTTTAGCCGCAACAGCACTGGAGATCTCTGCTTTCCCAGAGACTCAGCATCTCATGCTGCTCGCTCTCGGCAGAAACATTTTCTGAAAAGGCAAAAGTCCGGCTCCTTCTCCCACAAGGAAGCTGCCAGCCCTGAAAGATCTTGCTGGGCTTAACCGTCCCCCTGCAGCCTATGCACAGGCACACCAGAGCTGGGCATCTCAGCTTTCCCAGAGACTCAGCATCTGACGCAGCTCGTTCTCGGCAGAGCCTTTTTCTGAAAAGGCAAACTTACGTCTCCTTCTCCCACAAGGAAGCTGCCAGCCCTGAAAGCTAATGCAGGTCTGCACTATCCCCCTGCAGCGTATCTTTAGCCGCAACAGCACTGGGGATCTCTGCTTTCCCAGAGACTCAGCATGTCACGGTGCTTGTTCTCGGCAGAAACTTTTCCTGAAAAGGCAAACGTCCAGCTAATTCTTCTACAAGGAAAGTGCCAGCTCTGGTGCCAGCCCTGGAAGATCTTGCTGGTGTTCACCGTCTCCCTGCAGCCTATCTTCGGGGAAAGCAGCAGTGGGGATCTCTGCTTTCCCAGAGACTCAGCATGTCACGGTGCTCGCTCTCGGTAGAAACTTTTTCTGAAAAGGCAAAAGTCCGGCTTCTTCTCCCACAAGGAAGGTTCCAGCCCTGAAAGCTCTTGCAGGTCTTCACTATCCCTCTGCTGCCTATCCACAGGCACAACAGCACTGGGGATCTCTGCTTTCCCAGAGACTCAGCATCTCACGGTGCTCGTTCTCGGCAGAAACTTTTTCTGAAAAAGCAAACGTCTGGCTCCTTCTCCTGCAAGGCAAGTGCCAGGCCTGAAAGATTTTGTGGTCTTCACCGCCCCCTGCAGCCTATCCACAGGCACAACAGCACTGGGGATCCTTTAGCCGCAGCAGAACTGGGGATCTCTGCTTTCCCAGAGATTCACCATGTCACGGTGCTTGTTCGCGGCAGAAACTTTTTCTGAAAAGGCAAACACCCGGCTCCTTCTCCCACAAGGAAGCTGCCAGCCCTGAAAGATCTTGCTGGGCTTAACCGTCCCCCTGCAGCCTATGCACAGGCACACCAGAGCTGGGCATCTCAGCTTTCCCAGAGACTTAGCATCTGACGCAGCTCGTTCTCGGCAGAGCCTTTTTCTGAAAAGGCAAAAGTCCGGCTTCTTCTCCCACAAGGAAGGTTCCAGCCCTGAAAGCTCTTGCAGGTCTTCACTATCCCTCTGCTGCCTATCCACAGGCACAACAGCACTGGGGATCTCTGCTTTCCCAGAGACTCAGCATCTCACGGTGCTCGTTCTCGGCAGAAACTTTTTCTGAAAAAGCAAACGTCTGGCTCCTTCTCCTGCAAGGCTAGTGCCAGGCCTGAAAGATTTTGTGGTCTTCACCGCCCCCTGCAGCCTATCCACAGGCACAACAGCACTGGGGATCCTTTAGCCGCAGCAGCACTGGGGATCTCTGCTTTCCCAGAGACTCAGCATCTCACGGTGCTCGTTCTCGGCAGAAACTTTTTCTGAAAAGGCAAACGTCTGGTTCTTTCTCCCACAAGGAAGGTGCCAGCCCTGAAAGATCTTGCTGGTCTTCACAGTCCCCCTGCAGCTTATCTTTAGCCGCAACAGCACTGGGGATCTCTGCTTTCCCAGAGATTCAGCATGTCACGGTGCTTGTTCGCGGCAGAAACTTTTTCTGAAAAGGCAAACACCCGGCTCCTTATCCCACAAGGAAGCTGCCAGCCCTGAAAGGTCTTGCTGGGCTTAACCGTCCCCCTGCAGCCTATGCACAGGCACACCAGAGCTGGGCATCTCAGCTTTCCCAGAGACTCAGCATCTGACGCAGCTCGTTCTCGGCAGAGCCTTTTTCTAAAAAGGCAAACGGCCGGCTCCTTCTCCCACAAGGAAGCTGCCAGCCCTGAAAGCTCTTGCAGGTCTGCACTATCCCCCTGCAGCGTATGTTTAGGCGCAAGAGCACTGGGGATCTCTGCTTTCCCAGAGACTCAGCATGTCACGGTGCTTGTTCTCGGCAGAAACGTTTTCTGAAAAGGCAAACTTACGGCTCCTTCTCCCACAAGGAAGCTGCCAGCCCTGAAAGATCTTGCTGGGCTTAACCGTCCCCCTGCAGCCTATCTTTAGGCGCAAGAGTACTGGGGATCTCTGCTTTCCCAGAGACTCAGCATGTCACTGTGCTTGTTCTCGGCAGAAACGTTTTCTGAAAAGGCAAACGGCCGGCTCCTTCTCCCACAAGGAAGGTGCCAGCCCTGAAAGATATTGCTGGTCTTCAACGTCCCTCTGCAGCTTATCTTTAGGCGCAAGAGCACTGGGGATCTCTGCTTTCCCAGAGATTCAGCATGTCACGGTGCTTGTTCGCGGCAGTAACTTTTTCTGAAAAGGCAAACACCCGGCTCCTTCTCCCACAAGGAAGCTGCCAGCCCTGAAAGCTCTTGCACGTCTGCACTATCCCTCTGCAGCCTATCTTTAGCTGCAACAGCACTGGGGATCTCTGCTTTCCCAGAGACTCAGCATGTCACGGTGCGTGTTCTCCGCAGAACCTTTTTCTGAAAAGGCAAACGGCCGGCTCCTTCTCCCACAAGGAAGCTGCCAGCCCTGAAAGATCTTGCTGGGCTTAACCGTCCCCCTGCAGCTTATCTTTAGCCGCAACAGCACTGGAGATCTCTGCTTTCCCAGAGATTCAGCATGTCACGGTGCTTGTTCGCGGCAGAAACTTTTTCTAAAAAGGCAAACACCCGGCTCCTTCTCCCACAAGGAAGCTGCCAGCCCTGAAAGACCTTGCTGGGCTTAACCGTCCCCCTGCAGCCTATGCACAGGCACACCAGAGCTGGGCATCTCAGCTTTCCCAGAGACTCAGCATCTGACGCAGCTCGTTCTCGGCAGAGCCTTTTTCTGAAAAGGCAAACTTACGTCTCCTTCTCCCACAAGGAAGCTGCCAGCCCTGAAAGCTAATGCAGGTCTGCACTATCCCCCTGCAGCGTATCTTTAGCCGCAACAGCACTGGGGATCTCTGCTTTCCCAGAGACTCAGCATCTCACAGTGCTCGTTCTCGGCAGAAACTTTTCCTGAAAAGGCAAACGTCCAGCTAATTCTTCTACAAGGAAAGTGCCAGCTCTGGTGCCAGCCCTGGAAGATCTTGCTGGTGTTCACCGTCTCCCTGCAGCCTATTTTCAGGGAAAGCAGCAGTGGGGATCTCTGCTTTCCCAGAGACTCAGCATGTCACGGTGCTCATTCTCGGTAGAAACTTTTTCTGAAAAGGCAAACGTCTGGCTCCTTCTCCCACAGAGAAGCTGCCAGCCCTGAAAGATCTTGCTGGTCTTCACTATCCCCCTGCAGCCTATCTTTAGCCGCAACAGCACTGGGGATCTCTGCTTTCCCAGAGACTCAGCATCTCATGCTGCTCGCTCTCGGCAGAAACATTTTCTGAAAAGGCAAAAGTCCGGCTTCTTCTCCCACAAGGAAGGTTCCAGCCCTGAAAGCTCTTGCAGGTCTTCACTATCCCTCTGCTGCCTATCCACAGGCACAACAGCACTGGGGATCTCTGCTTTCCCAGAGACTCAGCATCTCACGGTGCTCGTTCTCGGCAGAAACTTTTTCTGAAAAAGCAAACGTCTGGCTCCTTCTCCTGCAATGCAAGTGCCAGGCCTGAAAGATTTTGTGGTCTTCACCGCCCCCTGCAGCCTATCCACAGGCACAACAGCACTGGGGATCCTTTAGCCGCAGCAGCACTGGGGATCTCTGCTTTCCCAGAGACTCAGCATCTCACGGTGCTCGTTCTCGGCAGAAACTTTTTCTGAAAAGGCAAACGTCTGGTTCTTTCTCCCACAAGGAAGGTGCCAGCCCTGAAAGATCTTGCTGGTCTTCACAGTCCCCCTGCAGCTTATCTTTAGCCGCAACAGCACTGGGGATCTCTGCTTTCCCAGAGATTCAGCATGTCACGGTGCTTGTTCACGGCAGAAACTTTTTCTGAAAAGGCAAACACCCGGCTCCTTCTCCCACAAGGAAGCTGCCAGCCCTGAAAGATCTTGCTGGGCTTAACAGTCCCCCTGCAGCCTATGCACAGGCACACCAGAGCTGGGCATCTCAGCTTTCCCAGAGACTCAGCATCTGACGCAGCTCGTTCTCGGCAGAGCCTTTTTCTGAAAAGGCAAACGGCCGGCTCCTTCTCCCACAAGGAAGCTGCCAGCCCTGAAAGCTCTTGCAGGTCTGCACTATCCCCCTGCAGCGTATGTTTAGGCGCAAGAGCACTGGGGATCTCTGCTTTCCCAGAGACTCAGCATCTCACGGTGCTTGTTCTCGGCAGAAGCTTTTTCTGAAAAGGCAAACTTACGGCTCCTTCTCCCACAAGGAAGCTGCCAGCCCTGAAAGATCTTGCTGGGCTTAACCATCCCCCTGCAGCCTATCTTTAGGCGCAAGAGTACTGGGGATCTCTGCTTTCCCAGAGACTCAGCCTGTCACTGTGCTTGTTCTCGGCAGAAACGTTTTCTGAAAAGGCAAACGGCCGGCTCCTTCTCCCACAAGGAAGGTGCCAGCCCTGAAAGATATTGCTGGTCTTCAACGTCCCTCTGCAGCTTATCTTTAGGCGCAAGAGCACTGGGGATCTCTGCTTTCCCAGAGATTCAGCATGTCACGGTGCTTGTTCGCGGCAGTAACTTTTTCTGAAAAGGCAAACACCCGGCTCCTTCTCCCACAAGGAAGCTGCCAGCCCTGAAAGCTCTTGCACGTCTGCACTATCCCTCTGCAGCCTATCTTTAAGCTGCAACAGCACTGGGGATCTCTGCTTTCCCAGAGACTCAGCATGTCGCGGTGCGTGTTCTCCGCAGAACCTTTTTCTGAAAAGGCAAACGGCCGGCTCCTTCTCCCACAAGGAAGCTGCCAGCCCTGAAAGATCTTGCTGGGCTTAACCGTCCCCCTGCAGCTTATCTTTAGCCGCAACAGCACTGGAGATCTCTGCTTTCCCAGAGATTCAGCATATCACGGTGCTTGTTCGCGGCAGAAACTTTTTCTAAAAAGGCAAACACTCGGCTCCTTCTCCCACAAGGAAGCTGCCAGCCCTGAAAGATCTTGCTGGGCTTAACCGTCCCCCTGCAGCCTATGCACAGGCACACCAGAGCTGGGCATCTCAGCTTTCCCAGAGACTCAGCATCTGACGCAGCTCGTTCTCGGCAGAGCCTTTTTCTGAAAAGGCAAACTTACGTCTCCTTCTCCCACAAGGAAGCTGCCAGCCCTGAAAGCTAATGCAGGTCTGCACTATCCCCCTGCAGCGTATCTTTAGCCGCAACAGCACTGGGGATCTCTGCTTTCCCAGAGACTCAGCATCTCACAGTGCTCGTTCTCGGCAGAAACTTTTCCTGAAAAGGCAAACGTCCAGCTAATTCTTCTACAAGGAAAGTGCCAGCTCTGGTGCCAGCCCTGGAAGATCTTGCTGGTGTTCACCGTCTCCCTGCAGCCTATCTTCAGGGAAAGCAGCAGTGGGGATCTCTGCTTTCCCAGAGACTCAGCATGTCACGGTGCTCGTTCTCGGTAGAAACTTTTTCTGAAAAGGCAAACGTCTGGCTCCTTCTCCCACAGAGAAGCTGCCAGCCCTGAAAGATCTTGCTGGTCTTCACTATCCCCCTGCAGCCTATCTTTAGCCGCAACAGCACTGGGGATCTCTGCTTTCCCAGAGACTCAGCATCTCATGCTGCTCGCTCTCGGCAGAAACATTTTCTGAAAAGGCAAAAGTCCGGCTTCTTCTCCCACAAGGAAGGTTCCAGCCCTGAAAGCTCTTGCAGGTCTTCACTATCCCTCTGCTGCCTATCCACAGGCACAACAGCACTGGGGATCTCTGCTTTCCCAGAGACTCAGCATCTCACGGTGCTCGTTCTCGGCAGAAACTTTTTCTGAAAAAGCAAACGTCTGGCTCCTTCTCCTGCAAGGCAAGTGCCAGGCCTGAAAGATTTTGTGGTCTTCACCGCCCCCTGCAGCCTATCCACAGGCACAACAGCACTGGGGATCCTTTAGCCGCAGCAGCACTGGGGATCTCTGCTTTCCCAGAGACTCAGCATGTCACGGTGCTCGTTCTCGGCAGAAACTTTTTCTGAAAAGGCAAACGTCTGGTTCTTTCTCCCACAAGGAAGGTGCCAGCCCTGAAAGATCTTGCTGGTCTTCACAGTCCCCCTGCAGCTTATCTTTAGCCGCAACAGCACTGGGGATCTCTGCTTTCCCAGAGATTCAGCATGTCACGGTGCTTGTTCGCGGCAGAAACTTTTTCTGAAAAGGCAAACACCCGGCTCCTTCTCCCACAAGGAAGCTGCCAGCCCTGAAAGATCTTGCTGGGCTTAACCGTCCCCCTGCAGCCTATGCACAGGCACACCAGAGCTGGGCATCTCAGCTTTCCCAGAGACTCAGCATCTGACGCAGCTCGTTCTCGGCAGAGCCTTTTTCTGAAAAGGCAAACGGCCGGCTCCTTCTCCCACAAGGAAGCTGCCAGCCCTGAAAGCTCTTGCAGGTCTGCACTATCCCCCTGCAGCGTATGTTTAGGCGCAAGAGCACTGGGGATCTCTGCTTTCCCAGAGACTCAGCATGTCACGGTGCTTGTTCTCGGCAGAAACGTTTTCTGAAAAGGCAAACTTACGGCTCCTTCTCCCACAAGGAAGCTGCCAGCCCTGAAAGATCTTGCTGGGCTTAACCGTCCCCCTGCAGCCTATCTTTAGGCGCAAGAGTACTGGGGATCTCTGCTTTCCTAGAGACTCAGCATGTCACGGTGCTTGTTCGCGGCAGTAACTTTTTCTGAAAAGGCAAACACCCGGCTCCTTCTCCCACAAGGAAGCTGCCAGCCCTGAAAGCTCTTGCACGTCTGCACTATCCCTCTGCAGCCTATCTTTAGCTGCAACAGCACTGGGGATCTCTGCTTTCCCAGAGACTCAGCATGTCACGGTGCGTGTTCTCCGCAGAACCTTTTTCTGAAAAGGCAAACGGCCGGCTCCTTCTCCCACAAGGAAGCTGCCAGCCCTGAAAGATCTTGCTGGGCTTAACCGTCCCCCTGCAGCTTATCTTTAGCCGCAACAGCACTGGAGATCTCTGCTTTCCCAGAGACTCAGCATCTCATGCTGCTCGCTCTCGGCAGAAACATTTTCTGAAAAGGCAAAAGTCCGGCTTCTTCTCCCACAAGGAAGGTTCCAGCCCTGAAAGCTCTTGCAGGTCTTCACTATCCCTCTGCTGCCTATCCACAGGCACAACAGCACTGGGGATCTCTGCTTTCCCAGAGACTCAGCATCTCACGGTGCTCGTTCTCGGCAGAAACTTTTTCTGAAAAAGCAAACGTCTGGCTCCTTCTCCTGCAAGGCAAGTGCCAGGCCTGAAAGATTTTTTGGTCTTCACCGCCCCCTGCAGCCTACCCACAGGCACAACAGCACTGGGGATCCTTTAGCCGCAGCAGCACTGGGGATCTCTGCTTTCCCAGAGACTCAGCATGTCACGGTGCGTGTTCTCCGCAGAACCTTTTTCTGAAAAGGCAAACGGCCGGCTCCTTCTCCCACAAGGAAGCTGCCAGCCCTGAAAGATCTTGCTGGGCTTAACCGTCCCCCTGCAGCTTATCTTTAGCCGCAACAGCACTGGAGATCTCTGCTTTCCCAGAGATTCAGCATGTCACGGTGCTTGTTCGCGGCAGAAACTTTTTCTAAAAAGGCAAACACCCGGCTCCTTCTCCCACAAGGAAGCTGCCAGCCCTGAAAGACCTTGCTGGGCTTAACAGTCCCCCTGCAGCCTATGCACAGGCACACCAGAGCTGGGCATCTCAGCTTTCCCAGAGACTCAGCATCTGACGCAGCTCGTTCTCGGCAGAGCCTTTTTCTGAAAAGGCAAACTTACGTCTCCTTCTCCCACAAGGAAGCTGCCAGCCCTGAAAGCTAATGCAGGTCTGCACTATCCCCCTGCAGCGTATCTTTAGCCGCAACAGCACTGGGGATCTCTGCTTTCCCAGAGACTCAGCATCTCACAGTGCTCGTTCTCGGCAGAAACTTTTCCTGAAAAGGCAAACGTCCAGCTAATTCTTCTACAAGGAAAGTGCCAGCTCTGGTGCCAGCCCTGGAAGACCTTGCTGGTGTTCACCGTCTCCCTGCAGCCTATTTTCAGGGAAAGCAGCAGTGGGGATCTCTGCTTTCCCAGAGACTCAGCATGTCACGGTGCTCGTTCTCGGTAGAAACTTTTTCTGAAAAGGCAAACGTCTGGCTCCTTCTCCCACAGAGAAGCTGCCAGCCCTGAAAGATCTTGCTGGTCTTCACTATCCCCCTGCAGCCTATCTTTAGCCGCAACAGCACTGGGGATCTCTGCTTTCCCAGAGACTCAGCATCTCATGCTGCTCGCTCTCGGCAGAAACATTTTCTGAAAAGGCAAAAGTCCGGCTTCTTCTCCCACAAGGAAGGTTCCAGCCCTGAAAGCTCTTGCAGGTCTTCACTATCCCTCTGCTGCCTATCCACAGGCACAACAGCACTGGGGATCTCTGCTTTCCCAGAGACTCAGCATCTCACGGTGCTCGTTCTCGGCAGAAACTTTTTCTGAAAAAGCAAACGTCTGGCTCCTTCTCCTGCAAGGCAAGTGCCAGGCCTGAAAGATTTTGTGGTCTTCACCGCCCCCTGCAGCCTATCCACAGGCACAACAGCACTGGGGATCCTTTAGCCGCAGCAGCACTGGGGATCTCTGCTTTCCCAGAGACTCAGCATGTCACGGTGCTCGTTCTCGGTAGAAACTTTTTCTGAAAAGGCAAACGTCTGGCTCCTTCTCCCACAGAGAAGCTGCCAGCCCTGAAAGATCTTGCTGGTCTTCACTATCCCCCTGCAGCCTATCTTTAGCCGCAACAGCACTGGGGATCTCTGCTTTCCCAGAGACTCAGCATCTCATGCTGCTCGCTCTCGGCAGAAACATTTTCTGAAAAGGCAAAAGTCCGGCTTCTTCTCCCACAAGGAAGGTTCCAGCCCTGAAAGCTCTTGCAGGTCTTCACTATCCCTCTGCTGCCTATCCACAGGCACAACAGCACTGGGGATCTCTGCTTTCCCAGAGACTCAGCATCTCACGGTGCTCGTTCTCGGCAGAAACTTTTTCTGAAAAAGCAAACGTCTGGCTCCTTCTCCTGCAAGGCAAGTGCCAGGCCTGAAAGATTTTGTGGTCTTCACCGCCCCCTGCAGCCTATCCACAGGCACAACAGCACTGGGGATCCTTTAGCCGCAGCAGCACTGGGGATCTCTGCTTTCCCAGAGACTCAGCATGTCACGGTGCTCGTTCTCGGCAGAAACTTTTTCTGAAAAGGCAAACGTCTGGTTCTTTCTCCCACAAGGAAGGTGCCAGCCCTGAAAGCTCTTGCACGTCTGCACTATCCCTCTGCAGCCTATCTTTAGCTGCAACAGCACTGGGGATCTCTGCTTTCCCAGAGACTCAGCATGTCACGGTGCGTGTTCTCCGCAGAACCTTTTTCTGAAAAGGCAAACGGCCGGCTCCTTCTCCCACAAGGAAGCTGCCAGCCCTGAAAGATCTTGCTGGGCTTAACCGTCCCCCTGCAGCTTATCTTTAGCCGCAACAGCACTGGAGATCTCTGCTTTCCCAGAGACTCAGCATCTCATGCTGCTCGCTCTCGGCAGAAACATTTTCTGAAAAGGCAAAAGTCCGGCTTCTTCTCCCACAAGGAAGGTTCCAGCCCTGAAAGCTCTTGCAGGTCTTCACTATCCCTCTGCTGCCTATCCACAGGCACAACAGCACTGGGGATCTCTGCTTTCCCAGAGACTCAGCATCTCACGGTGCTCGTTCTCGGCAGAAACTTTTTCTGAAAAAGCAAACGTCTGGCTCCTTCTCCTGCAAGGCAAGTGCCAGGCCTGAAAGATTTTGTGGTCTTCACCGCCCCCTGCAGCCTATCCACAGGCACAACAGCACTGGGGATCCTTTAGCCGCAGCAGCACTGGGGATCTCTGCTTTCCCAGAGACTCAGCATGTCACGGTGCGTGTTCTCGGCAGAAACTTTTTCTGAAAAGGCAAACGTCTGGTTCTTTCTCCCACAAGGAAGCTGCCAGCCCTGAAAGATCTTGCTGGGCTTAACCGTCCCCCTGCAGCCTATGCACAGGCACACCAGAGCTGGGCATCTCAGCTTTCCCAGAGACTCAGCATCTGACGCAGCTCGTTCTCGGCAGAGCCTTTTTCTGAAAAGGCAAATGTCCGGCTCCTTCTCCCACAAGGAAGCTGCCAGCCCTGAAAGCTCTTGCAGGTCTGCACTATCCCCCTGCAGCGTATGTTTAGGCACAAGAGCACTGGGGATCTCTGCTTTCCCAGAGACTCAGCATGTCACGGTGCTTGTTCTCGGCAGAAAAGTTTTCTGAAAAGGCAAACGGCCGGCTCCTTCTCCCACAAGGAAGGTGCCAGCCCTGAAAGATATTGCTGGTCTTCAACGTCCCTCTGCAGCTTATCTTTAGGCGCAAGAGCACTGGGGATCTCTGCTTTCCCAGAGATTCAGCATGTCACTGTGCTTGTTCTCGGCAGAAACGTTTTCTGAAAAGGCAAACGGCCGGCTCCTTCTCCCACAAGGAAGGTGCCAGCCCTGAAATATCTTGCTGGTCTTCAACGTCCCTCTGCAGCTTATCTTTAGGCGCAAGAGCACTGGGGATCTCTGCTTTCCCAGAGATTCAGCATGTCACGGTGCTTGTTCGCGGCAGTAACTTTTTCTGAAAAGGCAAACACCCGGCTCCTTCTCCCACAAGGAAGCTGCCAGCCCTGAAAGCTCTTGCACGTCTGCACTATCCCTCTGCAGCCTATCTTTAGCTGCAACAGCACTGGGGATCTCTGCTTTCCCAGAGACTCAGCATGTCACGGTGCGTGTTCTCCGCAGAACCTTTTTCTGAAAAGGCAAACGGCCGGCTCCTTCTCCCACAAGGAAGCTGCCAGCCCTGAAAGCTCTTGCACGTCTGCACTATCCCTCTGCAGCCTATCTTTAGCTGCAACAGCACTGGGGATCTCTGCTTTCCCAGAGACTCAGCATGTCACGGTGCGTGTTCTCCGCAGAACCTTTTTCTGAAAAGTCAAACGGCCGGCTCCTTCTCCCACAAGGAAGCTGCCAGCCCTGAAAGATCTTGCTGGGCTTAACCGTCCCCCTGCAGCTTATCTTTAGCCGCAACAGCACTGGAGATCTCTGCTTTCCCAGAGACTCAGCATCTCATGCTGCTCGCTCTCGGCAGAAACATTTTCTGAAAAGGCAAAAGTCCGGCTTCTTCTCCCACAAGGAAGGTTCCAGCCCTGAAAGCTCTTGCAGGTCTTCACTATCCCTCTGCTGCCTATCCACAGGCACAACAGCACTGGGGATCTCTGCTTTCCCAGAGACTCAGCATCTCACGGTGCTCGTTCTCGGCAGAAACTTTTTCTGAAAAGGCAAACGTCTGGTTCTTTCTCCCACAAGGAAGGTGCCAGCCCTGAAAGATCTTGCTGGTCTTCACAGTCCCCCTGCAGCTTATCTTTAGCCGCAACAGCACTGGGGATCTCTGCTTTCCCAGAGATTCAGCATGTCACGGTGCTTGTTCGCGGCAGAAACTTTTTCTGAAAAGGCAAACACCCGGCTCCTTCTCCCACAAGGAAGCTGCCAGCCCTGAAAGATCTTGCTGGGCTTAACCGTCCCCCTGCAGCCTATGCACAGGCACACCAGAGCTGGGCATCTCAGCTTTCCCAGAGACTCAGCATCTGACGCAGCTCGTTCTCGGCAGAGCCTTTTTCTGAAAAGGCAAACGGCCGGCTCCTTCTCCCACAAGGAAGCTGCCAGCCCTGAAAGCTCTTGCAGGTCTGCACTATCCCCCTGCAGCGTATGTTTAGGTGCAAGAGCACTGGGGATCTCTGCTTTCCCAGAGACTCAGCATGTCACGGTGCTTGTTCTCGGCAGAAACGTTTTCTGAAAAGGCAAACTTACGGCTCCTTCTCCCACAAGGAAGCTGCCAGCCCTGAAAGCTCTTGCGCGTCTGCACTATCCCTCTGCAGCCTATCTTTAGCTGCAACAGCACTGGGGATCTCTGCTTTCCCAGAGACTCAGCATGTCACGGTGCGTGTTCTCCGCAGAACCTTTTTCTGAAAAGGCAAACGGCCGGCTCATTCTCCCACAAGGAAGCTGCCAGCCTTGAAAGATCTTGCTGGGCTTAACCGTCCCCCTGCAGCTTATCTTTAGCCGCAACAGCACTGGAGATCTCTGCTTTCCCAGAGACTCAGCATCTCATGCTGCTCGCTCTCGGCAGAAACATTTTCTGAAAAGGCAAAAGTCCGGCTCCTTCTCCCACAAGGAAGCTGCCAGCCCTGAAAGATCTTGCTGGGCTTAACCGTCCCCCTGCAGCCTATGCACAGGCACACCAGAGCTGGGCATCTCAGCTTTCCCAGAGACTCAGCATCTGACGCAGCTCGTTCTCGGCAGAGCCTTTTTCTGAAAAGGCAAACGGCCGGCTCCTTCTCCCACAAGGAAGCTGCCAGCCCTGAAAGCTAATGCAGGTCTGCACTATCCCCCTGCAGCGTATCTTTAGCCGCAACAGCACTGGGGATCTCTGCTTTCCCAGAGACTCAGCATCTCACAGTGCTCGTTCTCGGCAGAAACTTTTCCTGAAAAGGCAAACGTCCAGCTAATTCTTCTACAAGGAAAGTGCCAGCTCTGGTGCCAGCCCTGGAAGATCTTGCTGGTGTTCACCGTCTCCCTGCAGCCTATCTTCAGGGAAAGCAGCAGTGGGGATCTCTGCTTTCCCAGAGACTCAGCATGTCACGGTGCTCGCTCTCGGTAGAAACTTTTTCTGAAAAGGCAAAAGTCCGGCTTCTTCTCCCACAAGGAAGGTTCCAGCCCTGAAAGCTCTTGCAGGTCTTCACTATCCCTCTGCTGCCTATCCACAGGCACAACAGCACTGGGGATCTCTGCTTTCCCAGAGACTCAGCATCTCACGGTGCTCGTTCTCGGCAGAAACTTTTTCTGAAAAAGCAAACGTCTGGCTCCTTCTCCTGCAAGGCAAGTGCCAGGCCTGAAAGATTTTGTGGTCTTCACCGCCCCCTGCAGCCTATCCACAGGCACAACAGCACTGGGGATCCTTTAGCCGCAGCAGAACTGGGGATCTCTGCTTTCCCAGAGATTCACCATGTCACGGTGCTTGTTCGCGGCAGAAACTTTTTCTGAAAAGGCAAACACCCGGCTCCTTCTCCCACAAGGAAGCTGCCAGCCCTGAAAGATCTTGCAGGTCTGCACTATCCCCCTGCAGCGTATGTTTAGGCGCAAGAGCACTGGGGATCTCTGCTTTCCCAGAGACTCAGCATGTCACGGTGCTTGTTCTCGGCAGAAACGTTTTCTGAAAAGGCAAACACCCGGCTCCTTCTCCCACAAGGAAGCTGCCAGCCCTGAAAGCTCTTGCACGTCTGCACTATCCCTCTGCAGCCCAGCTTTAGCTGCAACAGCACTGGGGATCTCTGCTTTCCCAGAGACTCAGCATGTCACGGTGCGTGTTCTCCGCAGAACCTTTTTCTGAAAAGGCAAACGGCCGGCTCCTTCTCCCACAAGGAAGCTGCCAGCCCTGAAAGATCTTGCTGGGCTTAACCGTCCCCCTGCAGCTTATCTTTAGCCGCAACAGCACTGGAGATCTCTGCTTTCCCAGAGATTCAGCATGTCACGGTGCTTGTTCGCGGCAGAAACTTTTTCTAAAAAGGCAAACACCCGGCTCCTTCTCCCACAAGGAAGCTGCCAGCCCTGAAAGATCTTGCTGGGCTTAACCGTCCCCCTGCAGCCTATGCACAGGCACACCAGAGCTGGGCATCTCAGCTTTCCCAGAGACTCAGCATCTGACGCAGCTCGTTCTCGGCAGAGCCTTTTTCTGAAAAGGCAAACGGCCGGCTCCTTCTCCCACAAGGAAGCTGCCAGCCCTGAAAGCTAATGCAGGTCTGCACTATCCCCCTGCAGCGTATCTTTAGCCGCAACAGCACTGGGGATCTCTGCTTTCCCAGAGACTCAGCATCTCACAGTGCTCGTTCTCGGCAGAAACTTTTCCTGAAAAGGCAAACGTCCAGCTAATTCTTCTACAAGGAAAGTGCCAGCTCTGGTGCCAGCCCTTGAAGATCTTGCTGGTGTTCATCGTCTCCCTGCAGCCTATCTTCAGGGAAAGCAGCAGTGGGGATCTCTGCTTTCCCAGAGACTCAGCATGTCACGGTGCTCGTTCTCGGCAGAAGCTTTTTTCTGAAAAGGCAAACTTACGGCTCCTTCTCCCACAGGGAAGGTGCCAGCCCTGAAAACTAATGCAGTTTTTCACTATCCCTCTGCAGCCTATCCACAGGCACAACAGCACTGGGGATCTCTGCTTTCCCAGAGACTCAGCATGTCACGGTGCTCGTTCTCGGCAGAGCCTTTGTCTGAAAAGGCAAACGTCCCGCTAATTCTGCTACAAGGAAAGTGCCAGCTCTGGTGCCAGCCCTGGAAGATCTTGCTGGTGTTCACCGTCCCCTTGCAGCCTATCTTCAGGGAAAGCAGCACTTGCAATGTCTGCTTTCCCAGAGAATCAGCATGTCACGGTGATACTTCTCGGCAGAAACTTTTCCTGAAAAGGCAAACGTCTGGCTAATTCTGCTACAAGGAAAGTGCCAGCTCTGAAAGCTCTTGCAGGTCTTCACTATTCCTCTGCAGCCTATCCACAGGCACAACAGCACTGGGGATCTCTGCTTTCACAGACCCATTAGTTTTTAGAAGGAAAACTAAATGGAAGATAATTTTAGAGAAAGTAACTTTCATAGCACTTGGAGGTAACATAGCTGTCTGTAAACAGGATGTTTAAGGAAAAGATACTCGGTCTCTTTATGATTCTTTCTGTGGCCTTCTAACTGAAAAGTCTGACTGTGTGAACCCTGGTTATCGGTGTTACGGAAAACTGATGTGCTTTGCAAGCTGAGAATCTTCTGCCACAGAGCAAAGTAGGAGAGACATGGTCTTGTGGTTTGGGTTACTATCCTGTGACGTGCCAAAAGAGGTCAGAAACTGTTTTCAGAGACTCTGGTGTCAGGGCAGAGGTTTCTGGGGAGGCTGTAGCTCAGCCCATCAGCTCAGCTCACCCCGGGGGTGCGGGGCTGTGCGGAGGTGGCGGGAGGCGAGGGAGGGCGAGCGGCTCGGCTGGATGGGGCGAGGGGGCCGGCGCGCAGAGGCAGGGGCCGGGCCGGGCCGGGCCGGGCGGCCCCGCGCCACCCCCCCGCGTCGGCGCGGTGGCGGGCGGCGAAGCCCGTCGCCTTCGCAGCCGCGGTGAAGTGCGCGGGTCTGGCCGCAGCGTCCGGCGTTGTTGGCCGGCGAGGGAAAAATCCTCGGCGGGCCGGGCTGAGGGGCCGGGGCTGCGGGTGCGGCGGGCCTCCCGGCTCGTCAGTCAGGCGTCCGCCTGAGGCCGCGGGGCTTCCCGCCGCTCGGGAGCCGCGGCCGGGCCTGTCAGCGGCGCGGCCCCTGCCCGCGGCGGCGGGGAGGCGCTGGGGCGTCCCGGTCTCCGGCGCGGGCAGCGAGCGGGGGCGGTGGCTCCGGGCAAAGGAGGTTTGCAAAGGCCGGCTGGGGACGAGCGTCGGCGCTCGGCAGACCCGCGGTGATGTGCTGCGGCCCGGCGGCACCGAGGTGGAGGGAGGCTCTCGGCGGAGGGAACGTGTTCCTGCGGCCACAGGAACTTGTGGAGGTACCTACCGGCAGCAGTTGAGGAAGCGTTTTTTTTACTGTGGGTTTTTTTTTCCTGTCTCTTTTTTCCCCCTTCTTTCTGTGCTTTTTACCAGTGCCCGCGGCAATGACTTTTTTTGCCGCCACAATGTTAAGGTTTTTGCTGGAAAACAGGTATGTTCTACAAAGCAATCTCTCGTGCCTTTCAATCTACAGAACTTGTGGACAAATGCGTAGGTCCACGCACGCGTTCATGTTGTGATGCAGAGCGATCAGAAATTGTGGGACCGCTTGTAGGACTTGATGACTTTGTCCGTATCCTCTGATGGAGGTGTTTAAGGCCGTCCAGTTTATGCTCCAGCTCAGTGATGTTACTGCTTTTGAGAGGTTTGAGTTCACCGGATAGGAGAGCCTTTTTTGTAGGGATCAGTTGTCTTGTTCTGATTTTTTTATTTTACAGGTAAAATCACAGCTCAGTGTGACATGGAAATAACTGGAAATAGTTTTATTTTTAAATTCGGGGCCTTATTTTCCTTGAAACTGGATTTTCAGATACGGTGCTAGAAGACGTTACAGAATTGTAAGTGTTGTTTCTGCCTCCTGTTCCTCTTGAACATTTGGTTTCCTGGGGAAAAATACTGTGTAAGCTCTGTAAGCGAAGAGGTTTTATATTTTTGGAATACTTGCCAGCTGAAGGGTTTGTACCTTGGACTTACACTGTAGAGGATGATCTGTTCAGGACATCCATGTCATAGAGTAGCTGTTGCATGACTTATACTTGTAATCAGGTTCCTACTCGATAGCCTTAACTTTGCGTGGATTGCGCCTTGAACTTTCCAGTAGTTTGTTTGTTTTTACATTTCCTTAAGGTCTAGGCAAAGGTTTAGAAAGTTAGCAGACTTAAGGATAAGTATTTATTACTTTGTCCTGCCACGTTGCTATTTGAAACCTGTGCTGAGTATTGGTGGTATTCAAGAAATTGCCGCGATTTAGAGGGTGAATCTGTATCTTTACGTGTACTGAGCAGAAAAGGACAATGGATCTTTTTAGTTGCCAGATAGCTTTCTTTATCCAGGCGGTCAATTTGTCAAGATCGGGCTGCAGCGTGGCCCATTTATTTCTTAGTTCCAACAGCTGCCATCTTAATGTAGAGATTTATTCTGTAATCAAAACTGGAATTGTTGTCCCTGGTTATCTGTTCTTACTTTTTTTTTTTTTTTAATACTGCTTCAGTGAGATTCCGTCTGAGGGCAGAAGAATCGCAAAGCTAGACCAGATTTTGCTAAATGGAAATAACATAGCACTGGTAAGTCATCATTGTTAAAATGCTGCATGCATTTATTTTCTGTACCTGTAAATCAATCAGTAACTGAGCTCAACTACTTTAAGCTGAGCTTTCCAGACAATTCCATTACACAAGGTAATTTCAAGTAGCTTCTGGGGCATATGTGTGTATGAACGATGCTGGAAAAGTGATCTTGCTGTCTTAGTACACGTTACAGTTTAAAAAAAAAAAATAAAAAAAAAAAAAAAAAGAGCATGTCCCTAACTTTATTTTGGTGAATGTTTTTCTGGTCTTCAGGTGTGCAAGGGAATCGCTGGCTTTGTTAAGCGCTCCGTAAGCTGGTTCATACAGTGGCTTTTAACTCACGAGTGTTTGCCTGCATAAGCGTGTAGGTGGAATGCATCTACGTTTTATCCATTATTGTATGTATAGATGTGTTTGCAGCAGTTTGGATGTTTACAAGCTTGTCAAGTCATTTGGCAGTTACGATTACCGTGTGATGCCCAGAGAGCTGTACCTTTACGTGCTCTGAAAAAAATCCAGAGGTCTGTTGGCTTATACCAAATCAGAAGCACTATGATTTTTAGTTTATTATCTGCTGGTGTATGTAGGTCAGTACTGCAACAGTAATTAAATACTGTGATTATGCATCCCTAAGCTGAATTCTGCAACTTCCTAAATACCACAAGAGCAGACCTAGAATAGCTTTTTGTTTGTCGGCATAGATGGCTACAAAGTCAGGACTTCCTACGTAAAAGCATTCCTAATTTTGTGGGAAGAGGAGAGGAAGACCAACTCGAGTCGAAATGAGCTCTGTGTGAACGAGGAACAATCTCCATTTTGCTGTCTTACCCACCTTGCATCTCCTCACCGTGTGTCTGAGCAAGTGCCATCTTGCCTTAATTTCTAAGCCCCTTTCTGCTTTGGTTATTGTTCTGCCTCCTTAAAGGATAGTGCATGTTCTGACTTCTTGTATGGGGTAAAATTGCTACCATCCAGCTAAGCTGGTGGTATACTGTCCTTGAAGCAGAAGCTGGTGATGCTTAGAGTGCAAATTTTCAGCGAGACGTAGATACATTTCTGTATCGGATCTTGTGCCTCTCCTGCAGACACATCTTCCCATGTCAGGAAGACTATGCTTTAGACTTTTTCTTACTTTGGTCCTGAAAGCAGCAAAGTTCTCCCTCTCTAGAAGTGCTCAGCTAATTATTAAGAATGTATCAGTAAAAGCAATGGTTATCCTCTTCTTTTTTCCCTTATTCATGTTTTTCCTTTTGTATTTCTTTCTCTGTTGTTCAGCTCTTTACTTTCTTCCCTGGAAAATTACTCCCTGCTGCCTGTAGAAGAGTTCAGGCTCTTTATCAGTTTTTGAGCTCTGCTTACTGATAGAAGTTGGAAAGAGGAAACCAGCTTCCCAGTCTCGTGACAGTCTGGGGAGGAATCGGCAATTGGAGAAATTATTCACGAAAGGAAGGGTGTTCTTTGTCCTTTTAAAAATGAACTGTAGTGTTTCTAGACAGAATCATTTCCTTGAGTTGAATACCAAAGACAAAACCCAAAATGTTTGTTATCTAGGAACTGCTTTGTGTTTTGTTAAACATTCTTTGTGTTTTGGAGGTTCTGTCCTGTGCTTCTCTGGCAATGACTGGCTTCCACTGTTGGGAGAGGAAGATAATATTGAATCGAAAAACCGCTTTTGTGGTCTGCCGGTGAAGTCTCCATCTGCTCAATTGTTGTAAAGCAAGAACTGTCATGTGTAGGTTTGTAAAACTCAGATCTATGGCACAAACACAAAATTGTCGTCGTCTTTTATAGGTGGTTCCTGAAGGAGAAGGACCTGAAGTATAAGTTGATACAGTTGTCATCTGTGAAGACATGGTTTTTATATATGTGTGTGTGTATGTAATCTAAACAGAGCTTTTGGGGTAATGGTGTGGGTTGCTTGTTTGTTTTGTTTACAGACTCTTGGAATTGACATTTGATAAAAGAGAAGGATTTCCCCTTCAGGAAAGGTGCATCACTAATGATGATGATGCTGGTTTTGTAAGTTGAAACCGTTACTTTCCTGTAAAGACACACTAATTTGTTCTGAGTAAAAGCCTTTCTTTTTGTTCTCTTTGTGCTCAGTTACGTAAGTGCACGAGTGAGTGAGTTTTCCAACGGGTTGATGGAGTGGAAAAAGAATAGTTACGTTCCAGTTGCTGTCGGTCTTCAGTTTTTCTACATCTGTTGCATTTGTTTATGGCCCAAGTCTATATAAAACCCAAATCGTGGGCCAAGAGATTGCTATTCTTTGCACTACAGGCAGGTTTACTTTGCTTTCAGTGTTCCTGTAGCCTGTTGCTTTGGAAGGTGCAGGTAACAAGCTTTTCAATTGAATAAATGAGTGGTAGTGGTTTTTTGTTTTCCTCCCCTAGAAATGTAGTGCTTGATCATACTGCACTGACCTGTAGAAGTTGTGGGCACTGTGGTGTTCTCCAGAATGCTACTTGGGCTGCCACTACAAGTAGGCCATTTAAAATAATAACCTTAGACTTTAAAAAGACATAAAAACTTAATGATGCTTAAAGTATAGTGCAGAGTAGTCATCAGGTTAAAATAACTTCATGCTTATGACATGCACAGTGATGGTTCCTTTCAGGTTTTTTGGTTGTTGTTGTTGTTTGGTTTTTTTTCTTCTTTAAGATGGCACTGGTTGCAGTGATCTTCAGTTTTACGACACAGCTAACTGTCTTAGTATAGATATGGTTCCTTTCTGCCTACTATTTCCGTTTACTGGCAGACATAGTTAAGATAGCTCTTTGGAGTTGTGGAGTGTGCGTGTGTATATAGATATATATGTGTGTGTGTGTGTGTGTGTGTGAATGTGTATGAAAATAAGAAGACCTAAAGCCCCCTCCCCACATCATTAGTTTTTGCTGACCTGTATTTCAGTGTTACCAAGATTTTAAAGTGACCCAAGTATTGCTGTTGCAAATGTTTCCATGTTTGTCTAACTATTGTGATGACAGAAATAAAAAAAAAAAAATCAAAACACTAAATGTTTTATTACTTGCCCTATAACTATATAGGCGTTCCCTGTCTAATATCGATTTCTTTTTTCAGGATTCACTGTATTATTTTTTTTTTTACCCTATGAAACGGAAAGAGATTTCTGGCTTACTGTTGGCTTTTGATAGATGTTTTATCCTTGGGGAATTGCCCACCAATTAATTCATAGAGTTTGGAATTTAACTGAAGGACGTTTTGCATGCCCGTGTTCAAATATCGATGCTGACAAGCCACCATACGGTTCATGTTGATAGCTTTATGGATACTTAAAGGTAGGCAATAGTCTTATTTTTTAATAATGCTTAACCTTTTTCTCTTTGGCAAGAACAAGCAAGTCTGCCTGGTTTTGTAGGACTTGCAGCTTTTCCTTAACATCGGACTTTAAAAAGGGGAGAACCGGTATCAGGTACGCCGTTAGGATGGTGATTTTTAAAATACGAAGCTGCGTAACGGTCTCGGGAAGAACATGTGTGACTGGGCGTGAGAGTCTGTGGCACAGCATTACTAACATTTGCTTAAAAAAGTTTTGAAGAATGAAGCATTTGCTTTATGAACGGTACTTGAGGACGAATTCTGATGCTGCTAAAGTTTATTGAAAAATAGGCACTGATTTCAGTGATGATGCAGGTGTGGTTTCTGTTCATGCCTTAAATCTGAAAAGAAGAGAAGAGAAACCTCCATTTGAAGGAGGATTTTGTATGAAGGGTAATCAAACCGGTAACCTACTTTAAGAACAACTTTAAAATATTTGGAGCATCGGTTAAAGGCAAATAAGTAAAGTTTATCATATCCTCCTACATAAGCTGTGACTATTGAATACAGTCAGCAGTGCGCCTCAGAACTTGTTGGTGTGCAACTGAAACGTGTTAAGTTGTAAGACTTCACAGCCACGAGCTGATGGGCCACAGTTCTCTCCGAGCATGAAGCGCTGTAAGTTTTAGTTTCTTGCAGAGCAGTGACTCTTTTCAACATTAGTAACTATACAACAGGGTAAAAGGCCAATTTAGTGAATAATAATGTGTCGTTCTCGGAGTAGCTGTTTGCATTTCACCATGATGCAGATGCTTTCTATAGCAGTTGTGTTGGCCCGTGTCTTAGAATTCGGTTAATCCTCTCCTGAACTCATTTAAACTTTTGGCTTCAACTGCATCACTGACAATATGTTTCACAATAGAAAAATTATTTCCTTTAAAAACAAGGGGGGGAGGGGTGGGAGAAGAAGGGGTGGAGGAAGTGGGGATAAAAAAATCTGTTGTCTGCCAGTGCTGTGGGCTGCTCACTCATTTTTCTGTAGAACTCCTGGGGGTTTGTTGTTGTTCTTCTTCTTCTACCTTAATGCTAATAGGCATTTCTACCTTTTCTACCTTGTTTTTCTACCTAATGCGAATAGGCATTAGCCTATCCTCTGCACCTTTGGTCATTTCCTGAAGTTTGTCTGTAGTTTCCTACATGAGTAGGTAAATGTATCTATTTTACTTTACAGAGCTTTGATAGTTTTTTAAATTATACAAGTAATTTAAGTCTTGGAACAAATGTCTTTGCTTATTGATTTTTGTGAGTAGCTGCAAAAATCTCGTTTATTAGTTGCCCCTTTTAAAATTAAAATAAAAATGAATGCTATGCAAGAAATAGGTTGCAAGTAACTGTTAGGGTCTTACTACTGCTCGCTGTTGAGAGATCGTGGGAAGTGCAGAGAATTTGTGTTAAAAGTGACGGGCATTTTTCAAGATAGTTTTCCAGGTCTGAGGCGTGCTGAAATATCTCTTTCCTATGATAGCGTGTTTAGTTTCATTGACTTCAGCGGAACACACAGAATACATTGACTTAAACTAGCTGAGAATCTGATGATAAGGTTTTATACTCTACCTAACATAGTGTTGTGATGACCTGTCCTCCGAACTCAAAATTATGTTTGATGATCTTAACAAGGAGGCCGGATCTTTGATCTGGAAATTATGCTGATAGCGACGTTACAGAATCCAGGCTTGTAACTTCACTGGTTTCTTGCAGCCCCTCAAGTTCATGAAGGACAATAAAGACCCATTCTTTTTTGTTCTTGTGCTATAATCAGTGATGGAAGTATGACATTGTCAGTTGTAAGAAGTGGCTTAACTGCTGTTGGTGTCTGCTTTTCTGCCTGAAAAACCTGTTGATTTGCATGGGTTTGCACAGCTTATGCTAATGATATGGCTGGAATGAGACAGGATCTTGTGTAGTCTGCAAGGGCTGTATATGGTCCTGGTTTATAGCTGGGTGGGAGGGATTGGTTCGAGTTACTTCTGATTTGCCCTATTTAATATCTTAAATAGGAGTGAACAGGGTGATTGGAACAGTTTCATTTTTACAAGAGGAAATTTATAAATTGTTTTTTATCCTGTGTTAGAATTAAGATATGTATTTACTGGAGACAACGAGTCTAGCCTGAACACTGAAACACCTCCGTTTTGGGCACGCTATTAGAACTTTTTTAAAATTTTCAAATCGTAACAGTCTGTCAGTTTATGCTTGTTGAGTCTGAGACATTAAATGATGCCCTTTGAACAGGTAAACATTGCTAATAATTGATATTTGGTTTGTAGACTATACCTTTTGTATGCTCTAAAGTCATCTGTTGTTTCCCTTTCATTTATAAAAGTTATGTTCATCAAACCATATAAGCACATACCTAAATTCAGTGTTAAACTTCCTGAATTGCTCTAAACTATTGTGTTGCTGTAAACTGTTTTGGCTGATAAACCTAAGCGGTCAGCTTGGTATTCCTCCATGTATATGTGATTAAGATGCAATAGCTCAGCACAAGTTACCAGGCAACTGCATGCTCCAGCTGCATAGGAGGCACAAAGCACCTGGCCCGTTCCTTGTAATCAGTGGGAAAGTACAGATTCTCCTGTGAGCTTGGTCACCCTTGTCTATAACATATTAGATAAGAGTATTTTGATACTCCTCTCGCAGTGGGAGAAACACTGCTCGTGTCTGTGCAGTGTGTGAAAATCACTTTACCAAGATGCTTTTATTTCTAAAACCCTTGGAAAAAAACCTCAAAACGGAGTTTTAAAACTTTTTTAATCCAAGGCAAACTTCAGGATTCTCATTCTTACAAAGTATTTTACAATTGTGTAACCTTGTAGACTGTACGGAGAATGAGGATCTTGCATGTGACATACTCAAAAGTTTCATTTTTGGTGTTCTACATGCTTCTACTGATCGCAGCGCCTTTGTTTCCTAACGGCAAGTGGCAACAGACAATGCGTATGGGTTTCAAGGCCCTGTGGAACAGAGAAGGTAGTTTGCCAGTGTTCTTACTGCTGTTGCAGACGTCGTTTCAGTGGATTGAAAGTGGCACGTTCCAAGTACCTTTTCCTACCATTGCTGCGTTTGTTTTTTTTTTTTAATCTAGAAGAATGTTTCTGTACTTTTCTTCCCTATAGGTAGTTGCATGTTGATTTACATTGCATGCTATTGCAGCGTTCTTAGTCTACCAGTTACAGATTACTCCTTTCAGTTCTTGTGCATTTCTGAATGTGTATCTACCTATACACCTACTAAACTCACATTTATTCAGACATGATATGCAACTGCTACGGAAGTCAGCTATTGTGCTAGTTATGGTGTTTGCCCCGTCAGTTGTTTTACTATCTAATAAGTACCTGATGACAGAGAAGGGGAGTGTCAGAAAATAGACAAGTCAGGCTTTATGTTAGAACTGGTTTTCATAAGATTTAAGAGAACGCAGTTTTGGCATAAGGATTTACATGCCGCTCCTGGTGTTCTGTTGGGCTAACGCTTTGCAAGAAGCTGAGGTGTTTAACTTTCAAAAGCTGTTTATGTAAATTGGCTTACCTATGAGTACTCTCCTTCAGCTGTGTGTAACGAAGAAATAAATGTGCATCTCTAGACATGTGCATATGCAGATAGAATTGTAAGTGCACAGCTGGGGATGATGCTTGTGTTTGAGGGTAGAAATACGGAGAGGGACAGCAGTGGGGAAAGAAGAACCTTTGAAGATAGTCTAGCGTTGCTCTCATTCTAGAGGTGAATGATCAACGTTCTGTACCATTCTTGACAAATGCTTGCCTAATTTATTCTTAAACATTTCCTGTAATTATTACTACTGTTGCAAAGATTGCCACATACCCTAAGTTTTTCAGGTTGTAATTTAAGCCCCACGATTCCGTGTAACTGTGTGCAGTGGATGCACACAAAAGTTCTTCCTTATAGATAGCTACCCTTTAGAGTTTAAACATTGTTAT